>NW_022981468.1:0-26016 GCF_902652985.1 Pecten maximus
GTTAAACCGACTGAATTTTATAATTATTGTGCTTGAGCTAGGTAGGCCAATGTCATTTATTAAACTGAATCCAGAAACCAATGTGTCAATTATTTAACTTTGTACAGGTGCTTTGATTCATATTGCTGCCGGCGTGCTATATTTATTCACCTGTGGAAGGTGTAGTGTCACGGTTCGTGTGTCACTGTTTGCTTTGTGTGCCAAAAATAGAATTCATACCTTCCAAAATAAACATGTTAAAACAGAGGAAATAACTACTAATACAGCCTTATTCGCGTGTCCTTTTGTTAAGCAGGTGCCCCAGGGTATATCTGTGATTATATATTGACTATTTATTAGCAGTGGTTAAATACTCACGAGGAAATTTGATGAGGTAACTGTAAACATCGTTGTACTGTAATGGCGGCCATTGCTTCGGGTCATTGATCCAGGTGTCAGCGGGGACCTTGTAGGGGCAGATATCTTCACCAATAATATGCAATTTTTCAATATACCGTCCCTTAGCATCTGGGGGTAACTCTTCTTGATATCCGAACGACATGATTAAGAAATATCATAGCTTGACTCAAAAATATGGCAGATGAAAATGGGACGTACGTAATTTAGCAACAATTTCCCCAGCTTACCCCCAAACAAATATGGCGGATTTGTTGCGAAGAATTGTCACGTGACTGTGACGTCATGCCGACATCGAGAATGCAGAAATTTGAGCAACTTTTAGAAACAAGAAATATTAAAGATATTTCAAATCTAGGGAAATTTATCATTTTCGACAACAAAAGACAATTGTTTCTAGAAATTTAATAGCAATAATAATAATTGAAAAAAAAAATGAAATCACTCTCTAAACTAGCGCTGCGGTAACTATTTGGCAACACAATTATTCAGTAATTTATATTGTTACATATGATCATTGTAAATTTGTGAAATTTTATTGTTAATACAAGTAATGATAAAATGATTATTAAATAGTCTTTGATTTAAGATAATTAATTCAAAATAAATATATAAATGCAATTAATATATACTTGTTTTTGTAATTAAATGCATTTATTTTTTTAAATCAATACGTTTTAAATATAGGTCCTGGAGGCTATCCCTACCCCTAGGGACTTATAGCTTCTAAAAAAAACATTGGCATCCCCACCCTATAACCATTTATAGTATTGCTGCATGGGCATCAAGAAATAAACACAATCCTGTTGTAAATATAGGCATTGGGGTATTTCTCCATCCCTAGGGACTATTATTCGATTTATGGATTTATGGATATCCATAATTCGATTTATGGATATCTATTATTCGATTTATGGATATCCATAGTTCGATTTATGGATATCCATAATTCGATATATGGATATCCATAATTCGATTTATGGATATCCATAATTCGATTTATGGATATCCATAATTCGATTTATGGATATCCATCAATCGAATTATAAATATCCAAAATAAACTCATTGTCAAGATAATTAATTTTTTCCACACAATAAGTTTAAGCTGTAGGCTGATGGTGTTAAACTTATCAAACATTTCACGTCTAATATTCATGTAGTTTGGACAATGGGAAAAGTAATGAAAAGAGATTTCACATTGGTTACAACATGCACATGAAGGTGATTCTACTCAATTCGGCGGATCTGGAGGGGATCGAATGGACCTGAGCGGGATTTTAGCTGTATTATAGCTAAGCTTTTGTTTCATTTTAGTGTTAAGTGCAAGAATGAATGTCGCGATATAAAATGAAGATTTTATTCATAAAATTATCATTTGGTAATGTTATCTCGAGCTTTATATATGGGACTTAGGACTTAACTGCAATCAATGTAAGATGTACGTACCAGATAACCAAATAAAAAATTTAAAAAGTGAGTATTTAACCGATTAATAGAATAAATTCTTATTATCAAATTCCTTGCATTAAACACTGAAATATTGCACAAACTTCCCCGTCTCGTTCAGGTCCACCATGTTTGTCAATTCAATGATTACCAACCCATTAAGCTTGAAAACGCATCATTAAAAAAATTCACATAGAAATGGTAATATTGTATACGAAAGCCTATTTGTGTCGATTACATAAAATATAGATGTTATGACGCGGGGGAAAAACGCGTTATTCCGGAAATAAAGCCGCTTGTTTGCGTTATAACGTGAAAAAAGACCTAATAACGGGGGAAAAAATCACGAAATAACGCGAAAAAACCCTGATAACACGAAAATAATTACGAAATAACGCAAATCAAAACACTAATAAGGAAAAGAAATTTCTTCATTAACATTATCTAAAACGCTTGTCGTTTGTTTGATACAATTTCCATTGACACCTAGAATATTTAAAACGATCTGGGTATCGTTTCAAAGCTTCGTAATTAACGAATTTTGCGTAAGTCATATTTACGAATTACTATGAATTACTATGCATTTCACACAAAAATCGTAACTTACGATCGTTCGCAAGCAGCTCTTGCTTCCCTCGCTAAGCTCAAAAGTTCCAACACACTCCATCGAAGGCTTTTTCAAAGTCAACAAATATACAATATAACTTGATTTCCATCATTTGGGTCATATTAATCAAGCTTGACGACAAATATGATCAATTGTCGAATAATTTAAACGAAATCCGGACCGGTTTTCACATATCAAGCTGACATCCTCTGAATATTTCTGTAGCATTTGATTTAGTATAGATGTACTTTTGAACAACTTTCCCATACAACTGACGATTTTAATCCGCCTGTAATTTCATGTTTGATATATCCATTCATACCATTGTCATTAGATTTGTTAACAGAGGAAATACGATGTATTTAATTGAATAAGTTGTACAATGTATGCCCAATCCCGTTGCTTAAAGGCAATACAATATGTTTAAATCAAATTAAATTTAAGTGTCATTCATTTTAAATACATTAAAGTACATTGTACACCAATCACATACATATAATACAATAAAATGTCCTACATTACGAGACACTATTAACATTAAAATTTTAGCGTTCTTCCGTTATCTTTCAACATATAAGAGTCACCTGTGACATGGGGGCGTACATAGAAACCAAGATTATCATTTTTTGAATCGAGGCTTCTTCTTGCACCACCGTAATAGATGCATATAAGCAAATACGATAAAAATTCTTCATATGACAGGATGAAAATTATAAACATTTAAATAGCCCGTGTGTGAGACATAAGACGATCAAACCAGTCCCTAAATTTTGCTTCCAGTTACTTACATGTTTCTTGTCTCCTCTTGCTGCAATAGAAGTTAGTAACAATACTTAAATAATCTGTATACAGCGAGGACGACTCAATCACGGGTTTAAGGCTTCTAGGATATTTGGTAGACTAGAAATACCGCCGAAAATAACTTAAATGTTGAATTCGAGGGGTTATCTATAGGTTGAATTGAAATAACACCTTATACCTATTTATTGATTTACATAAATTGATTTATGAATATTTACTTTTATAATTATGGATATATCGATATTGATATATCGGAATCTACCCTTTGCAGTTTAAATAAGAACAACTTATTTCTTCTACATCGTGCTTAATACCGAATGAATAATTAAATTGAAAGTAAGCATAAGTCCATATCAATCGATTAGTTGCTCGTTTAAATAAAAATGATAATTTGTTTCAAGTGATAAGGATTTTAATCATATAAAGCATATGTTGTATCTCAAGTTATCATACCCCGACGCAGGTCATTACTCCTAATGCCTGTGATAACATTCCAATGTGTGATTAACGACATTTTATTAAAAAATAGAAACAAAACAAAAACAAAAGAGAGAAAAAAGAACAACATACTGAAATAATTTGTTATAACATATATCATTTGATAGGCATTTTTATAAATATATATAGTCAGACCTTCTTTATTAATTCAAATTATAAGAAATAAGTCCACCGAAAAAGTTATTGAAAGCTGGAATCACTGTTTTAATGGGGATGGTCTCATAAAATATTCTAGTTCAATTTAGACATTATTTAATTAATTAATTTTTTTTTTCGTTTTATTGCAAGTATTTTGTAATATAACTGTGAAAGAATATGACGAATCGTTTCATTAAATGTTGAAGTCTTCTATAAAAAAAAGAAATTATGATAAATCTTGCGAATGTCAAATATATATATACATGAATTTTATAAGAATTATTTAATATAGTCATAAGTACTTAGAGTTACCTCCCCTGAATTACAGAGATTACTGCACTTCCTGTACCTTATCGGAGCAAAACAATGTCAAAAGTCACAAAAAGAACATAAACATCTGTTAAAAATCAAGTTTAACTGTTTCATGATCAACACAGTCACTACACTTTGGTCTATAAGTTGCAGTCGGCGAAGGGAATACTAATCAGACATGTGCAGGCCTACTACAAATAATACAAGTTCCACGTCTGAAATAATGAAACATAAATGACCGTTAGTCTGTTCTCTGATCATATTTCTATGTACGTAATATGCCACATCTTAAGTACAAAAAGTTTGTTCATAAATCATGTACATCTACTGCAATGCATGATGTAAACAAAGTTTGTTTATAATTTATGTTGTATATCTACGTACAGTACGTACACCAACGACAGGTACATACATGTACGCTGTCAAAAAGAGAGGACATGAATTATTTTTCTTCAATTTAATATTCATTTCTATGTGCATTTAAAGTACCTCTCATACAATGTGCATATTACCGATTTCAAATCTAGATTAAAATTACCACACAAATAACTTCTAAAAAGTCAGAGGAGTTCCGATATTGACAATCAAGAGTTGTCTACCCGTGCCACTCAATATGAATTGTTACATCCAAAACACAATAATCCGTGAAAACATCGCCGAATTCCTCGCTCAGAACGCCATTTCTCAAACGGCTCCCTGAGCCTGTCCAGATTCTTCATTTACATACGGGGTTCAAAGGTCATGCGATTATATAATCGACTGTCACCAGGTGCACTTTTTGGGGTCATCTCGGCATACTTTATTTTACAGGTGCATGCACAGGACGTCGTTTGCGATATCACGGACTAATAAGATAGCATGTTTTAATGCCATGCAGTGATGAGATCGTCCTTTCCTTTTCTTCAACTGCATCATTTCGGTAGTTGCTGAACTTCGTTTTCAATCAAAAAGATTGCATATAACGGTGCTCAATAACTTGTTCAAGACAGGGCCGGGACATTATACGTATACCATGAACAAGCAGTATCAGTTGAAATTAAATTTTTCGAAGTTAAAATTTGGATGGGGTAATAGCTGATAGTTGTTTGATATTATGATTTTTTATTGTACTTGCCATCTATTTAGGGCTATGCCAATCTTCAATTCTTAAAAAAATTGACTCCTACATGACTAGTTAAAAATGTATACCACACACAATATCGATAAGAATAAGAGGTTGTTCTGGGTATTCTGGCGTTAGCCCTAAAATACTATAAAAGTCTGGCGTTGACACAAAATAACCACTACTTCCCCCTCAAGTATTCTCTTTTCTTTCTCATTTTAATTCAGTTTCATAATTCTGTAAGCACTTCAGCCAGTTTGATTATTATTAGTGTAGCGTTTGATGCTTACACACTCAATTAATAAGGTAATTCATCAATAACTTAAATTTTATATATGCGAGCGATGTAAAGTGGAATAAATGGATAATTGAATATTACAAAGAATACATTTTACAATGCGTTAAACTCTTTGACATTGTCACTGGTGGATTTAAAGCCCCCCCCCCCCCCCCCCCCCCCCCTAAAATTGTCAAAGTAAGGGTATCTTAAAAAACGAATTCCCGTATCAATCAGCGAAATAACAATATCAAATCATTAAAAACATCTCTCATATACTTGTTTTTATAAAACACACCAGGTATGAATCTATCGTGAAATACACTAGAATGCAGGATTTTGCATTAACCTGCTATTTTTCAGGGGGAGAACCGGCGGACACCCCCCTCCCCCCTTTTAATTTCGCACGCCCCCTATTTGAAAATCCTGTGTCCGCCCCTGATTGTAGACACTAAAACTAAGGGGCAAACTGATGATATCGAGTGTATTAAAACCGAATTAACGTAAGAAAGTAATACTGTTTCGAAAATTTGAATAAAAAGGGGTTTAAAACAAAATGACTGAAGGAACTCAATATTTCTATAATCATACAGTGATAGATGAACTCATAAAATTTGGATTGAACTCGAAGAACTTCTAGCAAACATTAAATCTAACATTGTGGTAAATGAAAATAAATTGATGATGGATCATAGATCACAACGTACAAATCGTTTGGTAGGTCTGAAGTATGATTTTCGTATTTGACGACGACATGATATTTGTAAAATGTGCAGAAATAAATGAACAGGTCTGAAGTAAGTAATGTTGGTACACATGTATACGTTCCAGTAACCTGATGACAGTCTTATTCGTGATTCACTTTTCTTTTTGTTCGTCCAGATTTCAGTAAACTGACAAAAGTTAATCAATAAATAAGCATTTTGTTCTACCTTTGTGACAATTATTTCATTATTTAGAAAACGATACGATAGTGACGTTCTGTGTGAATCAATATATGCCCCCCCCCCTTTCCACTTATCGAAAATCTTATTCTCGAAAGATTGCAAAATTTGCTATAATCATTTAATCATTTCATTTTTCCGAAATTTTGTTCCGAAATTTTGGCCCCCAGACCCCTCGCCAAAAAAAAATTCGGCTCCCGCCTATGGCGCTCGCATTACCACATTACCACTAAATTACTGGACCCCCCCCCCCCCCCCCCCCCCCCCCCTTTCCAATTCCTGGATCCGCGCCTGCTGTGTACTGTCATATACGGTGCATGGTGATCAAACGTTCAAAATAACGAATAATTTATAAATCATCGTTCATCGACGAAACTCTTCAAATAATCGTAACTTAGACGAAACTCTTCAGCGAGCCGAAGCATTTTGCGGACAAAATGCATGCGGAGATGACCCCCAAAAGTACACCTGACGACTGACGATCATATAATCGCATGACCCTTGAACCCCGTATGTAAATGAAGAATCTGGACAGGCTCAGGGAGCCGTTTGAGAAATGGCGTTCTGAGCGAGGAATTCGGCGATGTTTTCACGGATTATTGTGTTTTGGATGTAACAATTCATATTGAGTGGCACGGTAGGTTAAAGATGAATGTTTTCTGATGACGGTCGCATATAGTGTGCGCCGTGTCAGTTTGAATAAATGTGTTTTTTAGCCGGTTGAAGTGAGATGGGGTGCCGTTTCGCTCGTGGCGTAGTTGCCAACCTTCAGGTGCTGGCCGGGGTTCGATTTATGGATATCCATAATTCATTTTTAAATATCCATAAATAAGTCGAATTATGGATATCCATAAATGAATTATGGATATCCATAAATGAATTATGGATATCCATAATTCATTTATGGATATTCAAAAATGATTTATGGATATTCGAAATGATTAATGGATATCCATAAATAGTGACTTTTTTCCACTTTGGCTTGCCATAAAAACATGCACGCGAAAAATGCATCCCGAAAAGAATCAGGCGACCTTTTAACCTCATGCATATGTAAATGAGCGCGTGCTCGATGAATCTGGAAAGGTTGAGGACGCAGCTAGCTTGCAAAATGGCGTTTTGGACCGTTTTGGTGGAAGAATTCGGTGATATTTTCATGGATTAATTCGTATTTGGATGTAAACATTCGTAGTGAGTGATACGGTAGGTTAAAGATAAATGTTTCGTTGATATTATTGACAGTGTCAGTTTGGAAAACTGCGTTTTTAGGTGAAGTGTTGACTCGTACGTGGTGGAGTTGTCTCCGTCCTTTTCACAATAGGCTACCCAGACCCCTGCCATTTCATTAATTCTTAATGTCCCACAATACATTCTCTGAAATGAAGGATTTTCCGGAAACAAAAATTGTTCTTAAATATCTTTATAGTAGTATTCCTAAGTTTTTTTTTAAACACCATCACAAACTTGTGGGAGCACGACAGAACATTGTCAAAGCAGGGCACCTGTGGTCGAAGAAGCATAGTGCATACAGTCGAGAAAGCATTAGGCTTGGAAGTAAACACCCTTACATGTGACGACATGTACCCACAATGCAATTTTACATTTCAGCCATTCGCATGAATGAAGTTCGCTCGCGTGATCCATTTTACTACGAATTTACTATAGGCTTACAGTATCAGGTGTTTGTCCACATACATTGCATTGAGTTACCCGGTGTTGCCATATTTCGTCTTATTGTGTTTGTATGTTTTACAACTCTAGTCCTTGCTTTGATTTCTTGGAATTCATTCCATCTTGGTTAACAATAAACATGGGGTGACAGTTTGATGGTACAATGTTAGTTAAAATGCTTAACGGCCCATCAACACTATAAAGGTCATTAAGGCCAAAATAAGTGATTAAAAATACGAGCAATAAGGGCAAGAGACAAAATGACATAAATCAACGAAATATGCAAAAATGTAGAAATATATTGGAACACTCACGATAGGTTTAAAATAAAAAAGTGGCTATGATTAGTCAAATCTTGCGGTAAAGACCAATAACTTTCAAATAGTTCAAAATTTTACAGAGTCTTACAGAGTCTTCAGATTTGCCATGCTGTTGTAAAAACTCTCCATTGCAAGCTGTAGATCAATGCAATCCAATAGAAAGTGTTTGACGGTAAATGGTTCATTGCACACGATGCACTGGGGCTGGTCCTCACGCTTCAATAAGTAGGAATGCGTTATACAGTGTATATGTATGGCCCATCCTAAGACGGGCAAGAACAACCACGTCTCGTCGTTTGTCTCTGTAGCAAGGAGACCATTTGCCGATATTTCCTTTGATTGAGTATAGTTTATTGTCTACATATTGGTTCCATTCATTTTGCCACTGTGATAATAAAAATTATAGTTCAATGTAAGTACATACATATATATAGATGCTACTTCAGTTAGCTAAAGGGACTATTACCTAAGATTTCAACCACTGGAATTATAGAATTCCGCCTATGAATAATAAGATATATCGATAATTAACAGGGCCCGGGAAAAGCACTCGTCTGCTTGTCCTGACGAGTAGATTTCCCCGACGGACGAGTGGTTTTAATTGTCAACTAGTCCGTCGGACGAGTAGAATTTCTCGATGTTATTTCAGTATTCGTTAATAAAATTGCTTAAAATTTGATGCATTGTTAGTTATGTATTCTTTTTTGTGCCATTATTACGAAAAATAGTAAAATTTCTGCATAATAGCAGGTAAGTAGGACTATCTACGTCTGTAAATCGGAAGTCATGTACGATGACCGATAACCTCCGAGTGTTCCGGGTGACATGTTAGTATAATGGGTGTTGTCCGAGGATGTCTGCATAAAAATGGCTCAACGAAAATTGGATGGTTATTTTTATTGTCAGTCAACCTGAAAAACAGGATGGCAGTTTAATGTGTTGACACGACTGATTCAAATGAAAACGGTAACCCTTTCTGATTTCTGACAAATAACTGATTAAGTCACAGCTATATTTTATACTGGTTCATCGAAAACTTTCTCACAATTTCTCGCGTAATGTGACCTATTTCCCTATGTTTACATTCGCTACATTCCGGTATTAGTTGAATCATCGGTCTTTCTATCGATGGATTAAAACTTTACTAACGTAATGAACATTATAAGATCGAGCGTAAATGTATTGAATACAATTGGTAAACAGCCATGTGAAAAATGAGAATGTTGTATAGCAGATAATTCTGAAATTTTCTGGACAAGTGAATTCTTTGTTTGGACGAGTACTTTTATCCAGGCAACTCGTCCGATGGACGAGTGCTTTTGAAAGTTTTTCCTGGGCCCTGAATTAAGCGATAAACGCGCCTACAGCGTCAACTTTGTTGTCACGTGACGAAGTCATTAACTTCCGTTGCAAAGAAAAACTGGATCACGAGGCAAGTGTGAACAAACACGCGTCTAAGTCATGACACTTACTTTTACATCTTTCTGTTAATTTTTGTTTGCAGTAAATGATTCTTTAGTGTTATAATATATAAGGTTTAACAACCAAACTTAGTAATTTGTAGTTTTGTTGTGGCTTTGTCATGCAATAATCAACTTCAGTGTTTTTGTTTGGCCTGTTTTACTGCCAAAAATGCTGTATTTTCCCAAAATTTCAATGAAGTTTCCCAATTATTAAAGTTGAAAAAAAAAAATGTTTCTTTTACCTATTGAGTATTTTGACATTGTGTAAATGATAACATCGTGATTTCCGAAGCCATAAAGTATTTTCCAATCCTAACTTATATGAACGTTATCACTTCACAAATGTAACATCATCCCGTAGACCTAGAGGCGTGCGATCTTTGTTCTTTTAGATCTTGATCTTTAAAACGCTTTTAAGATGTCAGTGATTTCAAGCGCTCAAATGATGCAGACATCGTAAAACCAAATACTACACAAATGACCGACTGAAAAAATCATGAAGGTCAGAGTTTGAATTATCTGATATATATTTTATTACTATAAAAATAAAGATTTTGACTTGGACCAGTGAGATACTTCAATTTATGATCCGTGTTTTTGAGTTATCCTAGTTAGAGTTCATTAATTAGTCCCCTGCCGTTTGAAAAACGGGGGGACTATAGGTTTTCCGTCCGTCTGTCTGTCTGTCACGCAATAGTTGTCCGGACAACTCCTTCTAAAGTAGTACTCCGATTTTAACGAAACTTGGTATACATGATCAGTATAACATGTAGTTGTGCATCCCACATTTTTTTTTTGAAAAACCAATTTTCAAAATGGCCGCCGACTTCTCATTGGTTGAGACTTGTCCGGACAACTCCTCCTAAAGTACTACTCTGATTTTAAAGAAACTTGGTATTCATGATCAGTTTAACATGTAGTTGTGCATCCCACTTTTTTTTCCTCAAAAATTCGTTTTTCAAAATGGCTGCCGGCTTCTCATTTGTTGGGGCTTGTCCGGACAACTCCTCCTAAAGTACTACTCCGATTTTAACGAAACTTGGTATACATGATCAGTATAACATGTAGTTGTGCATCCCAATTTTTCTTTTCGAAAAAAAAAAACATTTTTCAAAATGGCTGCCAGCTTCTCATTGGTTGAGGCGTGTCCGGACAATCCTAAAGTACTATTCCGATTTTAACGAAACTTGGTATACGTGATCATTATAAAACATAGTTTAAAAAATGGTAAATAAAAAGTTGCACTCCTAGCTCAGGCAGGGGACTTTGTATTGCTGTTGCAATACTATCCATCCTTGTTTTGATTGTAAGTATTCTCTCGTCTTGTCTCCACTAAAACAGAATTTGTCGCAAATTTAAATTAAACCTGCTAAGAGTCAACACCATAGACAATTAATTACTCTCCTTTTGTAATTATGATTAGTTACAAAATAATTATACTAGAAATTCTATACTCTTCCAGGCTTTTGAAATTGACAGCAGTTGTTTATAAGGTTTAAACCATATACACTGTACATGTGTTCATAAACATAGTAATAAATTTGGTTTGGTTTACTTCATTTAAAGGGTCATTCCTTCATTAGTTTAAATTCATAGGTTAGGTCATCAAAATTCAACTGATGCGAAAATATGATTTTTTCCCAAATAGTAAATGTTAGAATCTTTAGTTTACATAAAACAAATACGACAGTTTAACTTGCATGGTAATTAACACAACTTCTCCAAGTTCTAAGTCCTAAAAATTCTTCATTCCTACCCAAATATCACTTTTTACTTGAAAGCTATTTCTGTAGGATTCATCATTTTTTCTGTACATTTTGGCATTGATTTATTTCCCTGTTCAAAAGTGGATTTCATCAGTAAAAATTGTACATGTTTCTGATATCCGAAAGAAGGAATGTCCCTCTAAAGTCTTATTAACTACCAGGGTCATTTAAGAACATACCAGGCATTTTCAGATAAATTTATTTGAAATTTAATAATTATTTTTGGTACAACCTACATATTTGCCATGTTGATCTATGTTTATACAGTCGAACCCACTTAATTTGAAATCGGATATATTGAAATATCGTTTAATTTGAAGTGAAATAAGATCCCTGTCCAAATGCCTTCTTTGTCTTTGTATTGTTTCATCGGTTATTTTGAAATCGGTTTATTTGAAATATCGCTTTATTTGAAAGGAAACTATTGCCCCCGGCAATGCTAAACCATTGTTTATGTATTGCTTAAATTGAAAGTCGCCACGACTGGCTTAGATTATATAATTACCGGCCGTTACGGTACGTGTGTCCGATCAATAGATAGGTAAAAATGAAATTCTGATTTACACGATACAAATAAATTGTGACTTTTAATCATTAAATGCCTTCGTTATGATCACGAATCTGTATTTGTTTATGAATATACCTTGAGGGACACAGCTTATTTTAGCTTCTGCTACATATACATGTATACATCAAAATTGACTCTCATTCAACTAGGCCTACACGCGAGACAATTACAAATGACGAGGCCATAACCAGAACAGTGATATTGACAACGACCCTCAAACAATTCGTGAAAATCATCTATCATAGACGAAAAGTCGCCCGGATGTACCGGAAACTGTTCTCACGTGTGTCCGCGAACTCAACATAGACAAAAACAAGCAACAGTCGAAGACCTCTCCCGTGGAACTTAACATTATTTTAAATAAACTGTGAAACTATTATCATTTTGGAACCGATTGTAAGTACTGACTTAGTAAAATCAACTATATTGAACAATGGTGTGTTGTTTGACGTAACGCGGTATTGAAATATGTCGGCAAAAGGCTGGATCCCGGTTATATTGAAAACCGGTTAATTTGAAGTATTTTTCCATTCCCCGAGCATTTCAATATAACCGGGTTAGGACTGTATCTGCTGACTAATGTAGACTCACTACACATGTACTAAGAGCCTGAATTTCATAAACGATACAAATCAAGGGTTATCACATGGTGCGAGGTGTTGATTTTTGTCTCAAAATATTGCTATAACTTCTAAACCATATACTGTCAGCAAATATATCATACATGATTGGAAACTGCAAACATTTTGTCACCGAAACGCAATCTCCATTAATCTGTCATATTCTATGTTAACGAAATATCAAGTATTTTGTACTCACCGGTGGGGTCTGAAGCGGTGTTTGTCAGCCATATTGATCTTCTCATACCAAAATACGCGCTCATCATACCAAACACGTTGGACCCCCTGCACATGCCACCACATGCCACCATATACTACCACATCCCACCACATGCTGCATTAACAACATACTACCCAAACTACCATATTCTACCATATATTATATTTTTACCAGTGAAATATCAAAAATTATTCATTCTATAAAAGTGATATTTTTCACTAGTGATAGTGAAAAATATCACTTTTGCTGATTTGACCAATCAAATTAATGATTAGAAAATACCAAAATAATTGACCAATCAGAAAGCCCGATATATATGTCAGCACCTGGACGGGGGGGGGGGGGGGGTATACTTTTTTGCTTACAAATTATCGCTGTATGCCTAGTTAGCATATGGGGTAGGTTTTTTGTTGATAAAAAATGTAATAAACAGAACATCTAACAGTATCTTCAGTAATACCAAATATATTTCACGAGTGGGGCTAATATTTTGATATTTTTCATGAGTGCGCAGGGCTAATATTTTGATATTTTTCACCCGTGCTGAGCACTCATGAACAAGAGATCCCAGAGGGATCTTGGCGCCCACCATTGAATGATCTTTATAGGTTCTATGTCAGATTGATCTTTTCTCTACTTTTCTCTTCCTCTAAGTGTTACTAATCTGTGTAAATTCAGAAACAGCCCTCTAGTACTATTCAAACAAGGGGAACCTATATATAAAATTTAAGATTTAGCGATAATGGCTGTCTGTCGGCCATGTTGATTTCGGATCGGTCCCAAAAATGCAATACCAGGGACCAAGGGGAAGCTGCATATGAAATTTGAGAAAGATCCTTTCAGTACCTTCTGTAAAATAGCAATAACAAACTTCAATTGTCAAAATCCAAGATGGCTGCCTTTCGGCCATGTTGTTTTCCGATTGGTCTCAAAATGCAATATGCATAACTAGGCACCGAGGGGAACCTATATATGAAATTTGAGAAAGATACCTTCAGCACTTTCCGAGAAATAATGATAACAAACTTCAATTGTCAAAATCCAAGATGGCTGCCTGTCGGCCATGTTGTTTTCCGATAGGTCTCAAAATGCAATATGCATAACTAGATACCGAGGGGAACCTACATATGAAATTTGAGAAAGATCCCTTCAGCACTTTCTGAGAAATAGCGATAACAAACTTCAATTGTCAAAATCCAAGATGGCTGCCTGTCGGCCATGTTGTTTTCCGATAGGTCCCAAAATGCAATATGCATAACGAGGCACTGAGGGGAACCTACATATGAAATTTGAAAAAGATCCTTTCAGTTCTTTCTGAGAAATAGTGATAACAAACTTCAATTGTCAAAATCCAAGATGGCTACCTGTCGGCCATGTTGTTTTCCAATTGGCCTCAAAATGCAATATGCATAACTAGGCACAGAGGGGAACCTACATATGAAATTTGAGAAAGATCCCTTCAGCACTTTCTGAGAAATAGCAATAACAAACTTCAATTGTCAAAATACAAGATGGCTGCCTGTCGGCCATGTTGTTTTCCGATTGGCCTCAAAATGCAATATGCATAACTAGGCATCAAGGGGAACCTACATATGCAATTTGAGAAAGATCCCTTCAGCACTTTCTGAGAAATAGCGATAACAAACTTCAATTGTCAAAATTCAAGATGGCTGCCTGTCGGCCATGTTGTTTTCTGATTAGTCTCAAAATGCAATATGCATAACTAGATACCGAGGGGAACCTACATATGAAATTTGAGAAAGATCCCTTCAGTACTTTCTGAGAAATAGCGATAACAAACTTCAATTGTCAAAATCCAAGATGGCTGCCGGTCAGCCATGTTGTTTTCCGATAGGTCCCAAAATGCAATATGCATAACGAGGCACTGAGGGGAACCTACATATGAAATTTGAAAAAGATCCTTTCAGTTCTTTCTGAGAAATAGTGATAACAAACTTCAATTGTCAAAATCCAAGATGGCTACCTGTCGGCCATGTTGTTTTCCGATTGGCCTCAAAATGCAATATGCATAACTAGGCACAGAGGGGAACCTACATATGAAATTTGAGAAAGATCCCTTCAGCACTTTCTGAGAAATAGCAATAACAAACTTCAATTGTCAAAATACAAGATGGCTGCCTGTCGGCCATGTTGTTTTCCGATTGGCCTCAAAATGCAATATGCATAACTAGGCATCAAGGGGAACCTACATATGCAATTTGAGAAAGATCCCTTCAGCACTTTCTGAGAAATAGCGATAACAAACTTCAATTGTCAAAATTCAAGATGGCTGCCTGTCGGCCATGTTGTTTTCTGATTAGTCTCAAAATGCAATATGCATAACTAGATACCGAGGGGAACCTACATATGAAATTTGAGAAAGATCCCTTCAGTACTTTCTGAGAAATAGCGATAACAAACTTCAATTGTCAAAATCCAAGATGGCTGCCGGTCAGCCATGCTGTTTTCCGATAGGTCCCAAAATGCAATATGCATAACGAGGCACTGAGGGGAACCTACATATGAAATTTGAAAAAGATCCTTTCAGTACTTTCTGAGAAATAGTGATAACAAACTTCAATTGTCAAAATTCAAGATGGCTGCCTGTCGGCCATGTTGTTTTCTGATTAGTCTCAAAATGCAATATGCATAACTAGATACCAAGGGGAACCTACATCTGAAATTTGAGAAAGATCCCTTCAGCACTTTCTGAGAAATAGCGATAACAAACTTCAATTGTCAAAATCCAAGATGGCTGCCTGTCGGCCATGTTGTTTTCCGATAGGTCCCAAAATGCAATATGCATAACGAGGCACTGAGGGGAACCTACATATGAAATTTGAAAAAGATCCTTTCAGTACTTTCTGAGAAATAGTGATAACAAATTTCAATTGTCAAAATCCAAGATGGCTACCTGTCGGCCATGTTGTTTTCCGATTGGCCTCAAAATGCAATATGCATAACTAGGCACAGAGGGGAACCTACATATGAAATTTGAGAAAGATCCCTTCAGCACTTTCTGAGAAATAGCGATAACAAACTTCAATTGTCAAAATTCAAGATGGCTGCCTGTCGGCCAAGTTGTTTTCTGATTAGTCTCAAAATGCAATATGCATAACTAGATACCGAGGGAAACCTACATCTGAAATTTGAGAAAGATCCCTTCAGCACTTTCTGAGAAATAGCGATAACAAACTTCAATTGTCAAAATCCAAGATGGCTGCCTGTCGGCCATGTTGTTTTCCGATAGGTCTCAAAATGCAATATGCATAACTAGATACCGAGGGGAACCTACATATGAAATTTGAGAAAGATCCCTTCAGCACTTTCTGAGAAATAGCGATAACAAACTTCAATTGTCAAAATCCAAGATGGCTGCCTGTCGGCCATGTTGTTTTCCGATAGGTCCCAAAATGCAATATGCATAACGAGGCACTGAGGGGAACCTACATATGAAATTTGAGAAAGATCCCTTCAGCACTTTCTGAGAAATAGCAATAACAAACTTCAATTGTCAAAATACAAGATGGCTGCCTGTCAGTCATGTTGTTTTCCGATTGGCCTCAAAATGCAATATGCATAACTAGGCATCAAGGGGAACCTACATATGCAATTTTAGAAAGATCCCTTCAGCACTTTCTGAGAAATAGCGATAACAAACTTCAATTGTCAAAATTCAAGATGGCTGCCTGTCGGCCATGTTGTTTTCTGATTAGTCTCAAAATGCAATATGCATAACTAGATACCGAGGGGAACCTACATATGAAATTTGAGAAAGATCCCTTCAGTACTTTCTGAGAAATAGCGATAACAAACTTCAATTGTCAAAATCCAAGATGGCTGCCGGTCAGCCATGTTGTTTTCCGATAGGTCCCAAAATGCAATATGCATAACGAGGCACTGAGGGGAACCTACATATGAAATTTGAAAAAGATCCTTTCAGTTCTTTCTGAGAAATAGTGATAACAAACTTCAATTGTCAAAATCCAAGATGGCTACCTGTCGGCCATGTTCTTTAACGATTGGCCTCAAAATGCAATATGCATATAACTAGGCACAGAGGAGAACCTACATATGAAATTTGAGAAAGATCCCTTCAGCACTTTCTGAGAAATAGCGATAACAAACTTCAATTGTCAAAATTCAAGATGGCTGCCTGTCGGCCATGTTGTTTTCTGATTAGTCTCAAAATGCAATATGCATAACTAGATACCAAGGGGAACCTACATCTGAAATTTGAGAAAGATCCCTTCAGCACTTTCTGAGAAATAGCAATAACAAACTTCAATTGTCAAAATACAAGATGGCTGCCTGCATAACTAGGCATGAAGGGGAACCTACATATGCAATTTTAGAAAGATCCCTTCAGCACTTTCTGAGAAATAGCGATAACAAACTTCAATTGTCAAAATTCAAGATGGCTGCCTGTCGGCCATGTTGTTTTCTGATTAGTCTCAAAATGCAATATGCATAACTAGATACCAAGGGGAACCTACATCTGAAATTTGAGAAAGATCCCTTCAGCACTTTCTGAGAAATAGCGATAACAAACTTCAATTGTCAAAATCCAAGATGGCTGCCTGTCGGCCATGTTGTTTTCTGATTAGTCTCAAAATGCAATATGCATAACTAGATACCAAGGGGAACCTACATCTGAAATTTGAGAAAGATCCCTTCAGCACTTTCTGAGAAATAGCGATAACAAACTTCAATTGTCAAAATCCAAGATGGCTGCCTGTCAGCCATGTTGTTTTCCGATTGCTCTCAAAATGCAATATGCATAACTAGGAACCAAGGGGAACCTATATATGAAACTTGAGAAAGATCCCTTCAGTACTTTCTGAGAAATAGCGATAACAGGAATTGTTTACGGACGGAGGGACGGACGGACGGACGGATGGAGGGACGGACGGACGACGGACCACGGACGCAGGGCGATTTGAATAGCCCACCATCTGATGATGGTGGGCTAAAAATATCAAAATATTAGCCCAACTCGTGAAATATATTTGGTATTACTGAAGACACTGTTAGATATCCTCTATATACTACCCCATCCTACCACAGAATACCAAATACTACCTCATACAAGCACATACTACCACATACACCTAGTACAACCATATACTACCACATACCACCATGTACTAACATACTACAACATATTACCACATACTATCCCTCTCATATTACCTCACACTACCTCATATTACCCCATACCACCACATAATACCCTTTGCTACCACATACAACCCCATACTACCACATAATACCATCCCATACTACCCCATACCACCACACACTACCCCATACAACCACATGCTACCCCATACTACCATACTACCCCATACTACCACATAATACCCTATACTACCTTATACCACCACACACAACCACATACTACCCCATACTGCCACACACTACCACATACGGTACAACCACATACTACCACATACCACTACATACTACTGCCCCATGGCCCCCTCCAAAATTATCCCTGCCACCACATACTACTCCATACTACCACATACTTCATTTACCACATACTATCCCATACTACCCCTTATCACCACATACTGCCACATTGTACCTCATAATACCACAAAATACCACATACTACTACATACTATATTTGCCACATACTATCCCATACTACTACATACTATATTTGCCACATACTATCCCATACTACAACATACTACCCCCTATCACCACATACTACCCCATATCACCTCATAATACCATTAAATACCACATACTTCCTCATACTATCCCATACTACCACATAAACCACTACTTACTACCTCATACCACATGTTAAACATACCACCACATACTACTCCATACTATCACATACCCATTTACCACACACTATTCACCACATACTACCTTATTCTACAGCATACTTCCACATACTATCCAATACTACAACATAATACCACATATATACTACCACATTATACCTCATAATATCACAAAATACTACATACTACTACATACTTCCAAATACTACCTCATACCACATACTACCACATACTATCCCATATTACCACATACTACCTCATAATACCACAGCCATCGTTGTTTCATAAATGAAGCACAAATGGCAATTTCTTGTTGTTATGTGGTTTGGGTTACTATTTCACTGTTGTAAGGGAGGTAACTGCAAAATAGATCGTAAAATCAATTGATTGGCTGATTTTTGCTCGACTTTGGAATGAGGTTGACGAAATGACATATAACTGTGGTAATATTCAGATAGCATCAATAGTCAATTTATGGCTACATGTGGCTAACAGTTGTTGCGTTGAAGATGTTTGTTACTACTGAATACCTGGTAATTTTCACCCCCATTTAATTTTTCGCCATTTTCGCCCTTTGATGATCGGGCGAATTTAAGATGACCGGGAAAACTTCAAGCTCAATTGCAGTATTTACAAGTTATCGTACATAGGCTACTTGTAGTCGAATCCAAAACATACCCTCGTACTTTCCAAGTGTGTTATATCCTATACAGTTACAGGCAACACGTGTTATATATTTACACTAAGTTTATAAAATAAGTTATTGTTTTATCCCCATCTATGCATGTGAAATAAAATCTAGATACTAGTTGGGTGACACCTGAAGGATGTCACAGAAAGAATGAAGCGTAGTGAGGGGCGGTAACTCTGTTTCAGCAGTTTTCATAAAAAAATCGCTCAATATCTAAATTTCAACCAATGAGAAGACTGTGTTAAAGGTTGGGCCGCGGGGCCGAGTGGTTAAGGTGTCCCAACATTTTATCACTAGCTGTCCATCTCAGGGATGCGAGTTCGAAACCGACGTGGGGCAGTTACCTGGTACTGACTGTAGGTCAGTGGTTTTCCTCCGGGTACTCCAGCTTTCCTCCACCACCAAAACCAACACGTCCTTACAAATATTGTAAATGACCCTGGCTTTTAATAGGACGTTAAACAAAAATAAGTAAAACTGTCTTATTGCCAAGGAAATGAAACCCATAAAGTTGAATTTGCTGTCCCATAATACCCCTATTTCATTGAAATCGGACAATATCTAAATTTGGACCAATCAGAGGCCAGGAAATGGCGACCATTTTGGTAAAATGTGAAAATGAGGTGACCAGAGGGACCGGTGTCCCATGATGTACCTACATATCAAATTTCATCAAAATTGGACAATATCTTATTTTGGACCAATCAGAGGCTGGGAAATAGTTTAGTTTAGTTAGTTTAAATCAATTTTATTGCATAATGACAAATGGATTGGACAAAAGTTATGCAACTTACCAACGTCCTTTCCGTAACAAATGTGTATATACAATGTTTCACATGACATAATTATTAAACTTTTTTTTTTAAACAAAAGGTTGGAAAATGTAAAGCAGCGAAATAGATTGTGAACACCAAGTATGATATAATGTTTATCGTTTATACATGCAAGAGGTTTCAGTGGCCCTGACGGCGCAAGTAAAACACTACTGTTCATACACTCCGATCCTTCTACTTTCTAAGAGTTCGTCACATCCTGTGCTTAGAAGCTTTCTCCAGTCTGACGTTGTCCATCTTTGATCACTCCATGGAAATAGCAGTCATTCTGTTTAAAAAAAGTTAAAGTGAGGTTACAAGAGTAACCGGTGTCCAATGATGTACCTATATACTGTACCAAATTTCATTGCAATCAGACAATATCTAAATTTGGACAAATTTCCTCGAAAAAGATAGGATTAATTCTTTCAGATAGGAATATCCAAGATTTTATGGGAATTGGCTCGCCCCAATATTAATCTTGGAGAAAATTGTTAATAAATCACACTTGCACGAGGAAAATCCCATTTTTGTATGAATTCCCCAGTGGAACACAATGATACAAATGAGAGAAGGAAAATTGTTTGTTTGTTTGACATAGCCATTTCTTTAAATTGATATTTCGAGACTTTCCCCATAGTTTAAAGTCAGTATCAGTGTCTTTGTCAGTGGTCCATGTCGAGCAAATTGGGAGATTACCAGGTATCTATTTTTTTTATTCGAAAATTTTGCAACTTCTTCAGTAGTGTTGGGAATCACTAATAAGTTCATGATCAATCATCATCATATCGATAATTGATCGATCATGAATAGAACTTTAGGGAAATATCTACAAAAGCATTAATATGAATTGTACATTATAATTACCCAGGTAATTTTATATCAAGAACAGGTGAGCAAGTTATCTCCCTTTTTCTATCACAGATGAAAATTAGGTAATTAGCAAGTTTTAAATTGTCTTATGTGAATTTGAACAATAATTCATGTAAAGTAAGCTTAACCATGCATAATAAAACATGTTTTTATTTTTAAATACCTTTTTTCAACCTTTTATCAGGTAGCAGTGTACACCAGTTTGCCAAGTTTCTGAAAATTAAGTGGCAATTATCTCTTACTCTTATATATATTTGCTTTGTTAGCTTTGTTTATCACCCTTTTAATAGCCAGCTGAGTCAGTTTGAGGCAGGGTCTCCTTGTAGAAGTTAGTGACTACCTCTGAACAACATGCAGGAGACCTGTCTGTCCACATGCCATCCAGGAAATGGTGCAATAATTTATGAAAATGAAGCTTACCAAGCAAAATAAATAATATTTTCTTTTCAAATAAATGATTTAAACTTCTTGTAAGGTAGCAGTGTAGACCAGCTTGTCCGGTTTCTGAAAAATAAGTAGCATCTTTAAGTCTGAGGCTGGGTCTCCTTGTAGTAGTTGGTGACTACCTGACTGAACAACATATAAGAGGCCCATTGCATGCCATCCAGAGCAATAAGGGTAAAATGGTTCTGCCCAAAGACACAACCACGACAGCACATACCGGCCTGATTGTCAGCTTCCCTTTTCTTCTGCAGGATAACTGTTCAAACTTTTCTATACTTCTTCTATATATATAATACTAATAAACTTTGTGTATTTGGTTTAACGTCCTATTAACAGCCAAGTTCATTTGAGGACGTGCCAGGTTTAGAGGTGGAGGAAAGCCGGAGTACCAGGAGAAACACTACCGGCCTACGATCAGTACCAGTTAACTTCCCCACGTAGGTTTCGAACTAGCAACCCAGAGGTAGAGGGCTAGTGATAAAGTGTCATGACATATCTTAACCACTCGGCCCCTCAATAATAAATAATTAATAAACTATCTTACAGTAAAAATTGTGGAAAATTTGTTTCTTAATATCTAAATGGCTTGAAATTGAGAGAATAGTTCTACTAAATGAAATGAAAACCATATTTCATACAAAGTCTCAAAAACATTTTAATGAAGTTTTTTTTTAAGTAGAACATAGAGGGTAATTACTTGCGGTCTAAGGCTTGCAATTACAGTAACTGTTTAAAACTTTTTAATTCTTATTTGTCACAGTTGCTATTGTAAAAGATGTGATAATTAAAGAAAATGGTGTCATCCCAATATCAAAATATTTGATATTGAGAGACTAGTTCTACAATATGAAATTAAAATCAGATTTTATGTAAAGTTTCAAAATTCTGAATTTGTTTCTTCAGTAGAATATAGAGGGAAATTAAGTGCGGTCTTTGGCCAACAATTTAGAACACCCCTCCTAATGTAAATATATGCATATGGTAGTGTTGGCCTAAAAAAAGAAACATATAAACTATTTACATGTACACTAGTCCTTGTATTACAGTATTTTACCTGTGTGGAGATGACATTATGAAGAAGACTATTTTGTAGAATGGTTATAAATTAAAATCCTGGTCATTGTTTGAATTTGTCGAATTATTTTCTATAATACCTTTATATAATTAAAGTTTAGATTCAAAAGATTTTACTAATTGCTACCTGTGTGCAGATGAAATTTGGGAGAAAAACTATTTTGTAAAATAGTGATAACAAAATATTGGTAATTCTTTAATTTTGACAAGTAGTTTTCTATAATACCTTTTGTAATAAGTTGAAACAGATTAAAAATTCAAAAGATAAAACAAAAATACAACATGGTCCCACACCCTAAATTAGTTAATTAAATTAATGTGATATAACAATTGACATAATTTTAGTAAAATTTTGTCAGAACAGGTTTCTCGCACATGGTTTTCTTTGGCACATGTACATGTAAGCAAAGAGTTGAAATATGTTGATATGGAATTGATAATAAAGCAACTTATAGATATTTGAAAATTGACTAATTCATGAAATTTCAAAGTCAACTATTTTGTAAAATTGTGATAGCTAAAACCTGGTAGCTCTTTGATTTTGTCAAATAATTTTCCATCTTATACTTTTTTTTGTAATAAGTTAAGAAATTAATTTAATTTTAAAAGATAAAAAAAAAAATGCATGACACCCAAAGCAACATAATTTTACTTAATGCAACATAATAATTGACAATATTTTAGCTTAAATTTGTCAGAACAGCTTTCTTGCATATTGTTTTCTTTGGTGCATAAAAGTGAAGGGTTTAAATATATTTGAAAACTTATTTCATATATTTATTAATGCAAAAGATGATATAATTTGACACTGTCCTAAGAACCATCTCAATAAAGGGCAGGTCAGAGACTTTAATTTCAAAATTTAAAGCATTAGAATATAAATATTTCATTAGAAATTTGAAAAAAAACTTCTACTACTGAAAAAGAATTGTTCAATATACCAGAGACATATATACACTCTGAATATACTGCTAGTGTGTACTGAAGTACGTGTACAGTAGTTCCTTGAAAGTTCGTGTCATCGTAAGCTAATATGTATGAGATATGATTCTCGAAACGTCGTTGCTCCTCAACATAAACAAATATCAGCTGATCAAGACATCAAAGCATCAACTAACGACACAGTAATTTCATTAAACAAACAAACAATAAAAATTAAATATTACATATTTAAACGTCGCCTGTCTCTAAAACGTTAATGAACACGTAACATTTACACTAGGCCTACTGCCAGTACTGGAAGCCTACGACTCGGTAGGCTACGAGTTTAGATTTGTTATCGAAAAGAATTGAACGCTGGTCTGGGTTGACGATGAATACTGATCCTGGAAAGCAACAAATATGGTCATAGTAGAACAACTATAATCTCCAATGTCACTTTTAATATGACATAATATTAAAAAGTCCTGGTCCTGACGGGAAAATGTAATACAACTCACTTAGAATGCAGCTGAAGCCTGGGGTTAAACGAGTAAGCGGCGTGAAGTCCCCGGTGTTGTTCCATCCGGAACTCCTCGGAGAATCATTTCAGCGATAATACCCGATGAGTTCAGGATGGCGTTATCTATAGTTGTCCTTTATATATGCGGTCAAGCCGACCAAACCAAGTCTGTTAATAATTTCTATTAAATATAAACTTCATACGTCAATTTTAACGGACCTGTTGATGTTAAGGCAGGCTTTAAAACACATCATCAAGATGATTCGCGCAAAACAAATATAAAACCAGTTGATTCGTAATGAATGTAATGCTGATAACTATGTATGCCGATCCGGTCCATCTGTTCTACCGTGCTAAACGGAAAGGAAACACCCGGTCTTGCGTCATCAAAACAGGCAGGAAAATACCCCAGTCGAATGGAAAAATACTGAGAAGGTCGAAAAAATAGGCCATTTTCAAAACAATCTTGTAACCGTTCTGCTAAAGATATCGAAAAACTAAACAGACTGTTTTCTTCAGGAAACATTTATCTCTTTGTATGTGCATTGTATATATCTCTGGATTTTTTTCTGAATTTTGAGGGCGATTTAAACAGAACCTCTTAGTCAAAGTGACGATTTTGGCATGTTTGACCCAAAATATCTCATAAATACGAATTTCCACAGGGATACCAGATACATCCAGACCTAGATCGAGCCGAGTTTTACAATGGTTCAACAGCCCATCAAAATTGTATGTGCCATTTTTTCCGCTCCCAAATCGCTACAATAGCCGGCAAAAATCGCGAATTAGCTCATACTATCATTACGTTCCGTAAGGAACGATAACTCTAATGAGTTATCGCCCCTCACTACACTTCATTCTTTATTAACATTGCCTTGATATTCATTTTTGATTATTTTATCAAATATATGATGATCGCTATATGAACGTAGGACGAATTTAATGCAGAAAGTTTTGTTGCGTAAAGTACACACGTTGAAACATAGTTCCTGGTTGAAATAGATAAATGAAATCACAAATTTTAAATCTCAACAATTAGTGTTCGTGTATTATTTCAATAAGTTAATACATGTAAGTTAATAATCAGACGATTGTTGGGATACATGCATCGAATGGGGTCGACAGTTTACCTGATGACACACCCTAATCATGCACAGTCTATTATAGCTCACATACTATCAGATTTGTTGCCACAGGTGTGATTGACATGTCAAGATGATTTTTACAAAGAAAATCATCAAAGTTTCAATCGTTTGCGGATGTCACTGCACATTCATAAAATTAATGTATGGGGTATAAACAGACATATAATCTCGCTTGTTACCGCACATGTATAAGTATATTTAATCATAATTGAGCACATAAGACAGTTATTTATTACCTGTACAATAGCAAAATCATAGAGACTCGGCAAAAATCAGACCCCACAGATCGTCAATACCGACTGCAGTGTAAGTGTGCACGTGATTATTTCTTTATTACCATATCTCATTCCATTAATGCTTTACATTTTAGAGCATTAAACTTACAGAGACAATGATGACAAACATTATAATAAGCAGAGATCTGTCTCCGGCCGTATTTTCATCTGTGTTCCATTGTCGTTGTCTATCATTTATTTGCTACATAAAATATTTTGTTATCGAACATAAACATAATATGTAGTCACTAAAACATATATTATGCGTCATCAATTAGTTGTTGTTAGCCACATACGGGTTTT
>NW_022981469.1:0-71958 GCF_902652985.1 Pecten maximus
TTTCTCAGGGTTTGGAGGTTTCTGCGTATGTTTGCAGTATTGGAAAAACGGCCAGATGCATGAAAACAACGCTCCTCGGGGTATGGTGGTTACTGCGTATTTTTGCACCATTGGAAAACCGGCCAGATTAATGAAAACACCGATAAATATCAAAAATACAGAAAAAATCATCTTTTTCGCGAATTTTTCGTTTTTTCACGATTTCTCAGGGTTTGAAGGTTCTGCGTATGTTTGCACTATTGGAAAATCTGGCAGAAGCATGAAAACACCGAACAATATCAAAAATACCGAAAAAATCACGCTTTTCACGGTTTTTAATTTTTTTTCCGAAAATTTTAATTTCTGAACCGATTTGTTTGGGTTTGGAGGTTCTGTATCTTTTTGCACTATTGGATAACCCAGCAGAAGCATGAAAACACTGCAAAATATCAAAAATACCGAAAAAATCACTTTTTCCACGAAATTTTCATTTTTTTTTTCGAAAATTTTCATTTTTTCACGATTTCTTTGGGTGTGGAGGTTCTGAATATGTTTGCACTATTGGAAATCCGTCAGAAGCATGAAAACACCGCAAAATATCAAAATATCGAAAAAAATCACGTTTTTCACGAAATTTTAAACTTTTTTCGAAAATTTTAATTTCTACACGATTTCTTTGGTTTGGAGGTTCTGCATATGTTTGCACTATCGGAAAACCCAGCAGAAGCTTGAAAACACCGCAAATACCAAAAATACAGAAAAAAAAAATCACTTTTTCACGAAATTTTAAATATTTTCTCGAAAATTTCATTTTTTCACGATTTCTCAGGGTTTGGAGGTTTCTGCGTATGTTTGCAGTATTGGAAAACCGGCCAGATGCATGAAAACAACGCTCCTCGGGGTATGGAGGTTTCTGCGTATTTTTGCACCATTGGAAAACCGGCCAGATTCATGAAAACACCGAAAAATATCAAAAAACAGAAAAAATCACCTTTTTCACGAAATTTTGATTTTTTCATGATTTCTCAGGGTTTTGGAGGTTTCTGCGTATTTTTGCACTATTGGAAAACCCGCCAGAAGTATGAAAACACTGCAAAATATCAAAAATACCGAAAAAATCACGTTTTCCACGAAATTATTATTTTTTTTTTCGAAAATTTTCACATTTTTTCTCGGGATTGCACTATCGCCAAACCAGCAGAAGCTTGAAAACACTGAAAAATATCAAAAATACAGTAAAAATCACCTTTTTCACGAAATTTTCATTTTTATCATGATTTCTCAGGGTTTTGGAGGTTTCTGCTTATGTTTGCACTATTGAAAAAACCCGCCAGAAGCATGAAAACACCGAACAATATCAAAAATGCAGAAAAAAATCACGCTTTCCAGGAAATTTTAATTTTTTTTTCGAAAATTTTAATTTCTACACGATTTCTTTGGGTGTGGAGGTTCTGAATATGTTTGCACTATCGGCAATCCCAGCAGAAGCTTGAAAACACCGCAAAATATCAAAAATACAGAAAAAATCACGTTTTCCACGAAATTTTCATTTTTTTTTCGAAAATTTTCATATTTTCACGATTTCCTGGGATTTGGAGGATTCTGCATATGTTTGCACTATCGGCAAAACCAGCAGAAGCTTGAAAACACCGCAAAATATTAAAAATACAGAAAAAAATCACCTTTTTCACGAAATTTTAATTTTTTCATGATTTCTCAGGGTTTTGGAGGTTTCTGCGTATTTTTGCACTATTGGAAAACCCGCCAGAAGCATGAAAACACTGCAAAATATCAAATATACCGAAAAAATCACGTTTTCCACGAAATTTTTATTTTTTTATTTAAAAATTTACATTTTTTTCACGATTTCTCGGGATTTGGAGGATTCTGCATATGTTTGCACTATCGGGAAACCCAGCAGAAGCTTGAAAACACTGAAAATATCAAAAATACAGTAAAAATTACCTTTTTCACGAAATTTTCATTTTTTTTCATGATTTCTCAGGGTTTTGGAGGTTTCTGCTTGATGTTTGCACTATTTGAAAAACCCTCCAGAACATAAACACCGAACAAATAGGGTGGGGGTCAAAATACAGAAAAAAATCACGCTTTTCCACAAATTTTCATTTTTTTTTTCGAAAATTTTAATTTCTACACGGATTTCTTTGGTTTTGGAGGTTCTGCATATGTTTGCACTATCGGAAAACCGCAGAAGAAGGCTGAAAACACCCGACAAAAATTAAAACATCCAGAAAAAAAATACCTTTTTCACGAAATTTCATTTTTTTTCGACAATTTTCATTTTTTCACGAGGCTCGGGAGTGCGCTATCGGCAAAACCAGAAGAAGCTGAAAACACTGAAAATATCAAAATAACGAAAAAAATTACGTTTCCCGATTTTCTCCTCCCCCCACTCACCTCAGTCCTAACAACTAATTTTAATTTTTTTTTTTTCGAAAATTCACATCTTTTACGATTGATCGGGATTGGGGATTCGCCTAAGTTGGCAATAACGAAACCAGAAGAAGCTTGAAAACACCGCAAAATATTAAAAATACAGAAAAAAAACACCTTTTTAACGAAATTTTCATTTTTTCATGATTTCTCAGGGTTTTGGAGTTTTCTGCGTATTTTTGCACTATTGGAAAACCCGCCAGAAGCATGAAAACACTGCAAAATATCAAAAATACCGAAAAAATCACGTTTTCAACGAAATTTTCATTTTTTTTTCGAATATTTTCATATTTTCACGATTTCTCGGGATTTGGAGGTTCTGCATATGTTTGCACTATCGGCAAAACCAGCAGAAGCTTGAAAACACCGCAAAATATTAAAAATACAGAAAAAATCACCTTTTTAACGAAATTTTCATTTTTTCATGATTTCTCAGGGTTTTGGAGGTTTCTGCGTATTTTTGCACTATTGGAAAACCCGCCAGAAGCATGAAAACACTGCAAAATATCAAAAATACCGAAAAAATCACGTTTTCCACGAAATTTTTATTTTTTTATTTAAAAATTTACATTTTTTTCACGATTCATATTTTCACGATTTCTCGGGATTTGGAGGATTCTGCATACTGTTGGCACTATCGGCAAACCAGCAGAAGCTGAAACACCGCAAATATAAAAATACAGAAAAAATCACCTTTTTAACGAAATTTTCATTTTTTCATGATTTCTCAGGGTTTTGGAGGTTTCTGCGTAGTTTGCACTATTGGAAAACCCGCCAGAAGCATGAAAACACCGAACATATCAAAAATACCGAAAAAATCACGCTTTCCACGAAATTTTCATATGTTCACGATTTCTCGGGATTTGGAGGATTCTGCATATGTTTGGAATATCGGCAAACCCAGCAGAAGCTTGAAAACACCACAAAATATCAAAAAATAGAAAAAAATCACCTTTTCACGAAATTTTCATTTTTTCACGATTTTTTGGGTGTGGAGGTTCTGAATATGTTTGCACTATTGGAAAACCCGTCAGAAGCATGAAAACACCGAACAATATCAAAAATACCGAAAAAATCACGCTTTACCACGAAATTTTAATTTTTTTTCGAAAATTTTAATTTCTACACGATTTCTTTGGGTTTGGGGGTTCTGCATATGTTTGCACTATCGAAAAACCCAGCAGAAGCATGAAAACACTGCAAAATATCAAAAATACCGAAAAAATCACGTTTTCCACGAAATTTTCATTTTTTTTTCGAAAATTTTCATTTTTTCACGATTTCTCGGGATTGCACTATCGGCAAAACCAGCAGAAGCTTGAAAACACTGAAAAATATCAAAAATACAGTAAAAATCACCTTTTTCACGAAATTTTCATTTTTATCATGATTTCTCAGGGTTTTGGAGGTTTCTGCTTATGTTTGCACTATTGAAAAACCCGCCAGAAGCATGAAAACACCGAACAATATCAAAAATACAGAAAAAATCACGCTTTCCAGGAAATTTTAATTTTTTTTCGAAAATTTTAATTTCTACACGATTTCTTTGGGTGTGGAGGTTCTGAATATGTTTGCACTATCGGCAAACCCAGCAGAAGCTTGAAAACACCGCAAAATATCAAAAATACAGAAAAAATCACGTTTTCAACAAAATTTTCATTTTTTTTTCGAATATTTTCATATTTTCACGATTTCCTGGGATTTGGAGGATTCTGCATATGTTTGCACTATCGGCAAAACCAGCAGAAGCTTGAAAACACCGCAAAATATTAAAAATACAGAAAAAATCACCTTTTTCACGAAATTTTAATTTTTTCATGATTTCTCAGGGTTTTGGAGGTTTCTGCGTATTTTTGCACTATTGGAAAACCCGCCAGAAGCATGAAAACACTGCAAAATATCAAATATACCGAAAAAATCACGTTTTCCACGAAATTTTTATTTTTTTATTTAAAAATTTACATTTTTTTCACGATTTCTCGGGATTTGGAGGATTCTGCATATGTTTGCACTATCGGGAAACCCAGCAGAAGCTTGAAAACACTGAAAAATATCAAAAATACAGTAAAAATTACCTTTTTCACGAAATTTTCATTTTTTTCATGATTTCTCAGGGTTTTGGAGGTTTCTGCTTATGTTTGCACTATTGAAAAACCCGCCAGAAGCATGAAAACACCGAACAATATCAAAAATACCGAAAAAAATCACGCTTTTCCACGAAATTTTCATTTTTTTTTTTCGAAAATTTTCTTTTTTTCACGATTTCTAGGGATTTGGAGGATTCTGCATATGTTTGCACTATCGGCAAACCAAGCAGAAGCTTGAAAACACCGCAAAATATCAAAAATACAGAAAAAAATCACCTTTTTCACGAAATTTTCATTTTTTTCACGATTTCTTTGGGTGCGGAGGTTCTGAATATATGTTTGCACTATTGGAAAACCCGTTAGAAGCATGGAAACACCGAACAATATCAAAAATACCGAAAAAATCACGCTTTACCACGAAATTTTAATTTTTTTTCGAAAATTTTAATTTCTACACGATTTCTTTGGGTTTGGGGGTTCTGCATATGTTTGCACTATCGAAAAACCCAGCAGAAGCATGAAAACACTGCAAAATATCAAAAATACCGAAAAAATCACGTTTTCCACGAAATTTTCATTTTTTTTTCGAAAATTTTCATTTTTTCACGATTTCTCGGGATTGCACTATCGGCAAAACCAGCAGAAGCTTGAAAACACTGAAAAATATCAAAAATACAGTAAAAATCACCTTTTTCACGAAATTTTCATTTTTATCATGATTTCTCAGGGTTTTGGAGGTTTCTGCTTATGTTTGCACTATTGAAAAACCCGCCAGAAGCATGAAAACACCGAACAATATCAAAAATGCAGAAAAAAATCACGCTTTCCAGGAAATTTTAATTTTTTTTCGAAAATTTTAATTTCTACACGATTTCTTTGGGTTTGGAGGTTCTGCATATGTTTGCACTATCGGAAAACCCAGCAGAAGCTTGAAAACACCGCAAAATATTAAAAATACAGAAAAAATCACCTTTTTCACGAAATTTTCATTTTTTTTCGAAAATTTTCATTTTTTCACGATTTCTCGGGATTGCACTATCGGCAAAACCAGCAGAAGCTTGAAAACACTGCAAAATATCAAAAATAACGAAAAAATTACGTTTTCCACGAAATTTTAATTTTTTTTTTCGAAAATTTGCATCTTTTCACGATTTCTCGGGATTTGGAGGATTCTGCATACGTTTGCAATATCGGCAAACCCAGCAGAAGCTTGAAAACACCGCAAAATATTAAAAATACAGAAAAAAACACCTTTTTAACGAAATTTTCATTTTTTCATGATTTCTCAGGGTTTTGGAGTTTTCTGCGTATTTTTGCACTATTGGAAAACCCGCCAGAAGCATGAAAACACTGCAAAATATCAAAAATACAGAAAAAATCACGTTTTCAACAAAATTTTCATTTTTTTTTCGAATATTTTCATATTTTCACGATTTCTCGGGATTTGGAGGATTCTGCATATGTTTGCACTATCGGCAAAACCAGCAGAAGCTTGAAAACACCGCAAAATATTAAAAATACAGAAAAAATCACCTTTTTCACGAAATTTTCATTTTTTCATGATTTCTCAGGGTTTTGGAGGTTTCTGCGTATTTTTGCACTATTGGAAAACCCGCCAGAAGCATGAAAACACTGCAAAATATCAAAAATACCGAAAAAATCACGTTTTCCACGAAATTTTTATTTTTTTATTTAAAAATTTACATTTTTTCACGATTTCTCGGGATTTGGAGGATTCTGCATATGTTTGCACTATCGGCAAACCCAGCAGAAGCTTGAAAACACTGAAAAATATCAAAAATACAGTAAAAATTACCTTTTTCACGAAATTTTCATTTTTTTCATGATTTCTCAGGGTTTTGGAGGTTTCTGCTTATGTTTGCACTATTGAAAAACCCGCCAGAAGCATGAAAACACCGAACAATATCAAAAATACCGAAAAAAATCACGCTTTTCCACGAAATTTTCATTTTTTTTTTCGAAAATTTTCTTTTTTTCACGATTTCTAGGGATTTGGAGGATTCTGCATATGTTTGCACTATCGGCAAACCAAGCAGAAGCTTGAAAACACCGCAAAATATCAAAAATACAGAAAAAAATCACCTTTTTCACGAAATTTTCATTTTTTTCACGATTTCTTTGGGTGCGGAGGTTCTGAATATATGTTTGCACTATTGGAAAACCCGTAAGAAGCATGGAAACACCGAACAATATCAAAAATACCGAAAAAATCACGCTTTACCACGAAATTTTAATTTTTTTTCGAAAATTTTAATTTCTACACGATTTCTTTGGGTTTGGGGGTTCTGCATATGTTTGCACTATCGAAAAACCCAGCAGAAGCATGAAAACACTGCAAAATATCAAAAATACCGAAAAAATCACGTTTTCCACGAAATTTTCATTTTTTTTTCGAAAATTTTCATTTTTTCACGATTTCTCGGGATTGCACTATCGGCAAAACCAGCAGAAGCTTGAAAACACTGAAAAATATCAAAAATACAGTAAAAATCACCTTTTTCACGAAATTTTCATTTTTATCATGATTTCTCAGGGTTTTGGAGGTTTCTGCTTATGTTTGCACTATTGAAAAACCCGCCAGAAGCATGAAAACACCGAACAATATCAAAAATGCAGAAAAAAATCACGCTTTCCAGGAAATTTTAATTTTTTTTCGAAAATTTTAATTTCTACACGATTTCTTTGGGTGTGGAGGTTCTGAATATGTTTGCACTATCGGCAAACCCAGCAGAAGCTTGAAAACACCGCAAAATATCAAAAATACAGAAAAAATCACGTTTTCAACAAAATTTTCATTTTTTTTTCGAATATTTTCATATTTTCACGATTTCCTGGGATTTGGAGGATTCTGCATATGTTTGCACTATCGGCAAAACCAGCAGAAGCTTGAAAACACCGCAAAATATTAAAAATACAGAAAAAATCACCTTTTTCACGAAATTTTAATTTTTTCATGATTTCTCAGGGTTTTGGAGGTTTCTGCGTATTTTTGCACTATTGGAAAACCCGCCAGAAGCATGAAAACACTGCAAAATATCAAATATACCGAAAAAATCACGTTTTCCACGAAATTTTTATTTTTTTATTTAAAAATTTACATTTTTTTCACGATTTCTCGGGATTTGGAGGATTCTGCATATGTTTGCACTATCGGGAAACCCAGCAGAAGCTTGAAAACACTGAAAAATATCAAAAATACAGTAAAAATTACCTTTTTCACGAAATTTTCATTTTTTTCATGATTTCTCAGGGTTTTGGAGGTTTCTGCTTATGTTTGCACTATTGAAAAACCCGCCAGAAGCATGAAAACACCGAACAATATCAAAAATACCGAAAAAAATCACGCTTTTCCACGAAATTTTCATTTTTTTTTTCGAAAATTTTCTTTTTTTCACGATTTCTAGGGATTTGGAGGATTCTGCATATGTTTGCACTATCGGCAAACCAAGCAGAAGCTTGAAAACACCGCAAAATATCAAAAATACAGAAAAAAATCACCTTTTTCACGAAATTTTCATTTTTTTCACGATTTCTTTGGGTGCGGAGGTTCTGAATATATGTTTGCACTATTGGAAAACCCGTTAGAAGCATGGAAACACCGAACAATATCAAAAATACCGAAAAAATCACGCTTTACCACGAAATTTTAATTTTTTTTCGAAAATTTTAATTTCTACACGATTTCTTTGGGTTTGGGGGTTCTGCATATGTTTGCACTATCGAAAAACCCAGCAGAAGCATGAAAACACTGCAAAATATCAAAAATACCGAAAAAATCACGTTTTCCACGAAATTTTCATTTTTTTTTCGAAAATTTTCATTTTTTCACGATTTCTCGGGATTGCACTATCGGCAAAACCAGCAGAAGCTTGAAAACACTGAAAAATATCAAAAATACAGTAAAAATCACCTTTTTCACGAAATTTTCATTTTTATCATGATTTCTCAGGGTTTTGGAGGTTTCTGCTTATGTTTGCACTATTGAAAAACCCGCCAGAAGCATGAAAACACCGAACAATATCAAAAATGCAGAAAAAAATCACGCTTTCCAGGAAATTTTAATTTTTTTTCGAAAATTTTAATTTCTACACGATTTCTTTGGGTTTGGAGGTTCTGCATATGTTTGCACTATCGGAAAACCCAGCAGAAGCTTGAAAACACCGCAAAATATCAAAAATACAGAAAAAATCACCTTTTTCACGAAATTTTCATTTTTTTTCGAAAATTTTCATTTTTTCACGATTTCTCGGGATTGCACTATCGGCAAAACCAGCAGAAGCTTGAAAACACTGCAAAATATCAAAAATAACGAAAAAATTACGTTTTCCACGAAATTTTAATTTTTTTTTTCGAAAATTTGCATCTTTTCACGATTCTCGGGATTTGGAGGATTCTGCATACGTTTGCAATATCGGCAAACCCAGCAGAAGCTTGAAAACACCGCAAAATATTAAAAATACAGAAAAAAACACCTTTTTAACGAAATTTTCATTTTTTCATGATTTCTCAGGGTTTTGGAGTTTTCTGCGTATTTTTGCACTATTGGAAAACCCGCCAGAAGCATGAAAACACTGCAAAATATCAAAAATACAGAAAAAATCACGTTTTCAACAAAATTTTCATTTTTTTTTCGAATATTTTCATATTTTCACGATTTCTCGGGATTTGGAGGATTCTGCATATGTTTGCACTATCGGCAAAACCAGCAGAAGCTTGAAAACACCGCAAAATATTAAAAATACAGAAAAAATCACCTTTTTCACGAAATTTTCATTTTTTCATGATTTCTCAGGGTTTTGGAGGTTTCTGCGTATTTTTGCACTATTGGAAAACCCGCCAGAAGCATGAAAACACTGCAAAATATCAAAAATACCGAAAAAATCACGTTTTCCACGAAATTTTTATTTTTTTATTTAAAAATTTACATTTTTTTCACGATTTCTCGGGATTTGGAGGATTCTGCATATGTTTGCACTATCGGCAAACCCAGCAGAAGCTTGAAAACACTGAAAAATATCAAAAATACAGTAAAAATTACCTTTTTCACGAAATTTTCATTTTTTTCATGATTTCTCAGGGTTTTGGAGGTTTCTGCTTATGTTTGCACTATTGAAAAACCCGCCAGAAGCATGAAAACACCGAACAATATCAAAAATACCGAAAAAAATCACGCTTTTCCACGAAATTTTCATTTTTTTTTTCGAAAATTTTCTTTTTTTCACGATTTCTAGGGATTTGGAGGATTCTGCATATGTTTGCACTATCGGCAAACCAAGCAGAAGCTTGAAAACACCGCAAAATATCAAAAATACAGAAAAAATCACCTTTTTCACGAAATTTTCATTTTTTTCACGATTTCTTTGGGTGCGGAGGTTCTGAATATATGTTTGCACTATTGGAAAACCCGTTAGAAGCATGGAAACACCGAACAATATCAAAAATACCGAAAAAATCACGCTTTACCACGAAATTTTAATTTTTTTTCGAAAATTTTAATTTCTACACGATTTCTTTGGGTTTGGGGGTTCTGCATATGTTTGCACTATCGAAAAACCCAGCAGAAGCATGAAAACACTGCAAAATATCAAAAATACCGAAAAAATCACGTTTTCCACGAAATTTTCATTTTTTTTTCGAAAATTTTCATTTTTTCACGATTTCTCGGGATTGCACTATCGGCAAAACCAGCAGAAGCTTGAAAACACTGAAAAATATCAAAAATACAGTAAAAATCACCTTTTTCACGAAATTTTCATTTTTATCATGATTTCTCAGGGTTTTGGAGGTTTCTGCTTATGTTTGCACTATTGAAAAACCCGCCAGAAGCATGAAAACACCGAACAATATCAAAAATACAGAAAAAAATCACGCTTTCCAGGAAATTTTAATTTTTTTTCGAAAATTTTAATTTCTACACGATTTCTTTGGGTGTGGAGGTTCTGAATATGTTTGCACCATCGGCAAACCCAGCAGAAGCTTGAAAACACCGCAAAATATCAAAAATACAGAAAAAATCACGTTTTCAACGAAATTTTCATTTTTTTTTCGAATATATTCATATTTTCACGATTTCTCGGGATTTGGAGGATTCTGCATATGTTTGCACTATCGGCAAAACCAGCAGAAGCTTGAAAACACCGCAAAATATTAAAAATACAGAAAAAATCACCTTTTTCACGAAATTTTCATTTTTTTTTTCGAAAATTTTCATTTTTTCACGATTTCTCGGGATTGCACTATCGGCAAAACCAGCAGAAGCTTGAAAACACTGCAAAATATCAAAAATAACGAAAAAAATTACGTTTTCCACGAAATTTTAATTTTTTTTTTTCGAAAATTTGCATCTTTTCACGATTTCTCGGGATTTGGAGGATTCTGCATACTGTTTGCAATATCGGCAAACCCAGCAGAAGCTTGAAAACACCGCAAAATATCAAAAATAATAGAAAAAAAAACCTTTTTCACGAAATTTTCATTTTTTTCACGTTTTCTTTGGGTGTGGAGGTTCTGAATATGTTTGCACTATTGGAAAACCCGTCAGAATCATGGAAACACCGAACAATATCAAAAATACCGAAAAAATCACGCTTTACCACGAAATTTTCATTTTTTTTTCGAAAATTTTAATTTCTACACGATTTCTTTGGGTTTGGAGGTTCTGCATATGTTTGCACTATCGAAAAACCCAGCAGAAGCATGAAAACACTGCAAAATATCAAAAATACCGAAAAAATCACGTTTTCCACGAAATTTTCATTTTTCTTTCGAAAATTTTCATTTTTTCACGATTTCTTTGGGTTTGGAGGTTCTGCATATGTTTGCACTATCGGAAAACCCAGCAGAAGCTTGAAAACACCGCAAATACCAAAAATACAGAAAAAAAAATCACTTTTCACGAAATTTTAAATATTTTCTCGAAAATTTTCATTTTTTCACGATTTCTCAGGGTTTGGAGGTTTCTGCGTATGTTTGCAGTATTGGAAACCCGTCAGAAGCATGAAAACACCGAACAATATCAAAAATACCGAAAAAATCACGCTTTTCACGATTTTTTTATTTTTTTTTCGAAAATTTTAATTTCTACACCGATTTGTTTGGGTTTGGAGGTTCTGCATATGTTTGCACTATCGAAAAACCCCAGCAGAAGCATGAAAACACTGCAAAATATCAAAAATACCGAAAAAATCACGTTTTCCACGAAATTTTCATTTTTTTTTCGAAAATTTTCATTTTTTCACGATTTCTTTGGGTGTGGAGGTTCTGAATATGTTTGCACTATTGGAAAATCCGTCAGAAGCATGAAAACAGCGCAAAATATCAAAAATATCGAAAAAAATCACGTTTTTTCACGAAATTTTAAACTTTTTTTCATGATTTCTCAGGATTTGGAGGTTTCTGCGTATGTTTACACTATTGGAAAACCCGCCAGAAGCATGAAAACACCGAACAATATCAAAAATACCGAAAAAATCACGCTTTTCACGAAATTTTCATTTTTTTTTCGAAAATTTTCATTTTTTCACGATTTCTCGGGATTTGGAGAATTCTGCATATGTTTGCAATATCGGCAAACCCAGCAGAAGCTTGAAAACACCGCAAAATATTAAAAATACAGAAAAAATCACGTTTTTCACGAAATTTTCATTTTTTTTATGATTTCTCAGGGTATTGGAGGTTTCTGCGTATGTTTACACTATTGGAAAACCCGCCAAAAGCATGAAAACACTGCAAAATATCAAAAATACCGAAAAAATCACGTTTTCCACGAAATTTTAATTTTTTTTTCGAAAATTTTCATTTTTTTCACGATTTCTCGGGATTTGGAGGTTTCTGCATATGTTTGCAATATCGGCAAACCCAGCAGAAGTTTGAAAACACCGCAAAATATCAAAAATACCGAAAAAATCACGTTTTCAACGAAATTTTCATTTTGTTTTTCGAATATTTTCATATTTTCACGATTTCTCGGGATTTGGAGGATTCTGCATCTGTTTGCACTATCGGCAAAACCAGCAGAAGCTTGAAAACACCGCAAAATATTAAAAATACAGAAGAAAATCACCTTTTTAACGAAATTTTCATTTTTTCATGATTTCTCAGGGTTTTGGAGGTTTCTGCTTATGTTTGCACTATTGAAAAACCCGCCAGAAGCATGAAAACACCGAACAATATCAAAAATACAGAAAAAATCACGCTTTCCAGGAAATATTCATTTTTTTTCGAAAATGTTCACGATTTCTCGGGATTGCACTATCGGCAAAACCAGCAGAAGCTTGAAAACACTGAAAAATATCAAAAATACAGTAAAAATCACCTTTTTCACGAAATTTTCATTTTTATCATGATTTCTCAGGGTTTTGGAGGTTTCTGCTTATGTTTGCACTATTGAAAAACCCGCCAGAAGCATGAAAACACCGAACAATATCAAAAATGCAGAAAAAAATCACGTTTTCCACGAAATTTTAATTTTTTTTTCGAAAATTTTCATTTTTTTCACAATTTCTCGGGATTTGGAGGTTTCTGCATATGTTTGCAATATCGGCAAACCCAGCAGAAGCTTGAAAACACCGCAAAATATCAAAAATACCGAAAAAATCACGTTTTCAACGAAATTTTCATTTTTTTTTTCGAATATTTTCATATTTTCACGATTTCTCGGGATTTGGAGGATTCTGCATCTGTTTGCACTATCGGCAAACCCAGCAGAAGATTGAAAACACTGAAAAATATCAAAAATACAGTAAAAATTACCTTTTTCACGAAATTTTCATTTTTTTCATGATTTCTCAGGGTTTTGGAGGTTTCTGCTTATGTTTGCACTATTGAAAAACCCGCCAGAAGCATGAAAACACCGAACAATATCAAAAATACCGAAAAAAATTCGTGAAATTTTCATTTTTTTTTTCGAAAATTTTCTTTTTTTCACGATTTCTAGGGATTTGGAGGATTCTGCATATGTTTGCACTATCGGCAAACCAAGCAGAAGCTTGAAAACACCGCAAAATATCAAAAATATAGAAAAAAAAACCTTTTTCACGAAATTTTCATTTTTTTCACGTTTTCTTTGGGTGTGGAGGTTCTGAATATGTTTGCACTATTGGAAAACCCGTCAGAAGCATGGAAACACCGAACAATATCAAAAATACCGAAAAAATCACGCTTTTACCACGAATTTTTATTTTTTTTCGAAAATTTTAATTTCTACACCGATTTGTTTGGGTTTGGAGGTTCTGCATATGTTTGCACTATCGAAAAACCCAGCAGAAGCATGAAAACACTGCAAAATATCAAAAATACCGAAAAAATCACGTTTTCCACGAAATTTTCATTTTTTTTTCGAAAATTTTCATTTTTTCACGATTTCTTTGGGTGTGGAGGTTCTGAATATGTTTGCACTAATTGGAAAATCCGTCAGAAGCATGAAAACAGCGCAAAATATCAAAAATACAGTAAAAATCACCTTTTTCACGAAATTTTCATTTTTATCATGATTTCTCAGGGTTTTGGAGGTTTCTGCTTATGTTTGCACTATTGAAAAACCCGCCAGAAGCATGAAAACACCGAACAATATCAAAAATACAGAAAAAAATCACGCTTTCCAGGAAATTTAATTTTTTTTCGAAAATTTTAATTTCTACACGATTTCTTTGGGTGTGGAGGTTCTGAATATGTTTGCACCATCGGCAAACCCAGCAGAAGCTTGAAAACACCGCAAAATATCAAAAATACAGAAAAAATCACGTTTTCAACGAAATTTTCATTTTTTTTTCGAATATATTCATATTTTCACGATTTCTCGGGATTTGGAGGATTCTGCATCTGTTTGCACTATCGGCAAAACCAGCAGAAGCTTGAAAACACCGCAAAATATTAAAAATACAGAAAAAATCACCTTTTTCACGAAATTTTCATTTTTTTTTCGAAAATTTTCATTTTTGGAGGTGTCTGCGTATGTTTGCACTATTGGAAACCCGCCAGAAGCATGAAAACACCGAACAATATCAAAAATACAGAAAAAAATCACGCTTTCCAGGAAATATTCATTTTTTTTCGAAAATGTTCACGATTTCTCGGGATTTGGAGGATTCTGCATATGTTTGGAATATCGGCAAACCCAGCAGAAGCTTGAAAACACCGCAAAATATCAAAAATATCGAAAAAAAATCACGTTTTTCACGAAATTTTCATTTTTTTTCGAAAATTTTCATTTTTTTCACGATTTCTCGGGATTTGGAGGTTTCTGCATATGTTTGCAATATCGGCAAACCCAGCAGAAGTTTGAAAACACCGCAAAATATCAAAAATACCGAAAAAATCACGTTTTCAACGAAATTTTCATTTTGTTTTTCGAGTATTTTCATATTTTCACGATTTCTCGGGATTTGGAGGATTCTGCATCTGTTTGCACTATCGGCAAAACCAGCAGAAGCTTGAAAACACCGCAAAATATTAAAAATACAGAAAAAATCACCTTTTTAACGAAATTATCATTTTTTCATGATTTCTCAGGGTTTTGGAGTGTCGGCGTATGTTTGCACTATTGGAAACCCGCCAGAAGCATGAAAACACCGAACAATATCAAAAATACAGAAAAAAAATCACGCTTTCCAGGAAATATTCATTTTTTTTCGAAAATGTTCACGATTTCTCGGGATTGGAGGATTCTGCATATGTTTGGAATATCGGCAAACCCAGCAGAGAAGCTTGAAAACACCCAAATAATCAAAATATCGAAAAAATCACGTTTTTCACGAAATTTTCATTTTTTTTTCGAAAATTTTCATTTTTTCACGATTTCTAGGGATTTGGAGGATTCTGCATATGTTTGCACTATCGGCAAACCAAGCAGAAGCTTGAAAACACCGCAAAATATTAAAAATACAGAAAAAATCACCTTTTTAACGAAATTATCATTTTTTCACGATTTCTCGGGATTTGGAGGATTCTGCATATGTTTGGAATATCGGCAAACCCAGCAGAAGCTTGAAAACACCGCAAAATATCAAAAATATCGAAAAAAATCACGTTTTTCACGAAATTTTCATTTTTTTTTCGAAAATTTTCATTTTTTTCACGATTTCTAGGGATTTGGAGGATTCTGCATATGTTTGCACTATCGGCAAACCAAGCAGAAGCTTGAAAACACCGCAAAATATCAAAAATACCGAAAAAATCACGTTTTTCACGAAATTTTAAACTTTTTTCGAAAATTTTAATTTCTACACGATTTGTTTGGGTTTGGAGGTTCTGCATATGTTTGGAATATCGGCAAACCCAGCAGAAGCTTGAAAACACCGCAAAATATCAAAAATATCGAAAAAATCACGTTTTTCACGAAATTTTCATTTTTTTTTCGAAAATTTTCATTTTTTCACGATTTCTAGGGATTTGGAGGATTCTGCATATGTTTGCACTATCGGCAAACCAAGCAGAAGCTTGAAAACACTGCAAAATATCAAAAATACCGAAAAAATTACGTTTTCCACGAAATTTTAATTTTTTTTTTCGAAAATTTGCATCTTTTCACGATTTTCTCGGGATTTGGAGGATTCTGCATACGTTTGCAATATCGGCAAACCAGCAGAAGCTTGAAAACACCGCAAAATATTTAAAAATACAGAAAAAAACACCTTTTTAACGAAATTTCATTTTTTCATGATTTCTCAGGGTTTTGGAGGTTTCTGCGTATTTTTGCACTATTGGAAACCCGCCAGAAGCATGAAAACACTGCAAAATATCAAAATACCGAAAAAATCCGTTTTCCCACGAAATTTTCATTTTTTTTTCGAAAATGTTCACGATTTCTCGGGATTTGAGGATTCTGCATATGTTTGGAATATCGGCAAACCCAGTCAGAAGCTTGAAAACACCGCAAAAAATATCAAAATATAGAAAAAAATCACCGTTTTTCACGAAATTTAAACTTTTTTTCGAAAATTTTGATTTCTACACGATTTCTTGGGTGGGGCGGTTCTGCATATGTTTGCACTATCGGAAAACTTCCAGCAGAGAAGCTGAAAAACCGCAAATACCAAAAATCCAGAAAAAAAAATTCACTTCTCACGAAATTTTAAATATTTTCTCGAATTTTCATGTGTCACGATTTCTCAGGGGTGAGGTTTCTGCGTAGTTTGCAGAAGACCGGCCAGATGCATGAAAACAACGATCCTAGGGGTCTGGAGGTTTCTGCGTGTATTGTGCACATTGGTAAAACCGGGCCAGATTCATGGAATACCACCGAAAAATATCAAAAATACAGAAATCACGTTTCCACGAAATTTTCATTTTTTTTCGAAAATTTCATTTCTTCCGATTTCTAGGGCTTTGGAGGATTCTGCATAGTTTGCACAATCGGCAAACCAAGCAGAAGCTTGAAAAAACACCGCCAAAATATCAAAAATACAGAAAAAATCACCTTTTTCACGAAATTTTCATTTTTTTCACGATTTCTTTGGGTGTGGAGGTTCTGAATATGTTTGCACTATTGGAAAACCCGTCAGAAGCATGAAAACACCGAACAATATCAAAAATACCGAAACAATCACGCTTTTCACGATTTTTAATTTTTTTTTCGAAAATTTTAATTTCTACACCGATTTGTTTGGGTTTGGAGGTTCTGCGTATGTTTGCACTATTGGAAAACCCGCCAGAAGCATGAAAACACTGCAAAATATCAAAATACCCTAAAAATCACGTTTTCTACGAAATTTCATTTTTTTTTCGAAAATTATCATTTTTTCACGATTTCTCGGGATTTGCAGGATTCTGCATATGTTTGCACTATCGGCAAACCCAGCAGAAGCTTGAAAACACCGCAAAATATCAAAAATACCGAAAAAAATCACGTTTTTTCACGAAATTTTCATTTTTTTCATGATTTTCTCAGGGTTTGGAGGTTTCTGCGTATGTTTGCACTATTGGAAAACCCGCCAGAAGCATGAAAACACCGAACAATATCAAAAATACCGAAAAAATCACGCTTTTCACGATTTTTTTATTTTTTTTCGAAAATTTTAATTTCTACACCGATTTCTTTGGGTTTGGAGGTTCAGCATATGTTTGCACTATCGGAAACCCAGCAGAAGCATGAAAACACTGCAAAATATCAAAAATACCGAAAAAATCACGTTTTCCACGAAATTTTCATTTTTTTTTTTCGAAAATTTTCATTTTTTCACGATTTCTTTGGGTGTGAAGGTTCTGAATATGTTTGCACTATTGGAAAATCCGTCAGAAGCATGAAAACAGCGCAAAATATCAAAAATATCGAAAAAAATCACGTTTTTCACGAAATTTTAAACTTTTTTTCGAAAATTTTAATTTCTACACGATTTCTTTGGGTTTGGAGGTTCTGCATATGTTTGCACTATCGCAAAACCCAGCAGAAGCTGGAAAACACCGCAAAATATCAAAAATACAGAAAAAATCACCTTTTTCACGAAATTTTCATTTTTTCATGATTTCTCAGGGTTTTGGAGGTTTCTGCGTATGTTTGCACTATTGGAAAACCCGCCAGAAGCATGAAAACACCGAACAATATAAAAAATACCGAAAAAATCACGCTTTTCACGATTTTTTAATTTTTTTTCGAAAATTTTAATTTCTACACCGATTTCTTTGGGTTTGAAGGTTCTGAATATGTTTGCACTATTGGAAAACCCGCCAGAAGCATGAAAACACCGAACAATATCAAAAATACAGAAAAAATCACGCTTTCCACGAAATTTTCATTTTTTTTTCGAAATTTTTCATTTTTTCACGATTTCTCGGGATTTGGAGGATTCTGCATATGTTTGCAATATCGGTAAACCCAGCAGAAGCTTGAAAACACCGCAAAATATCAAAAATACCGAAAAAATCACGTTTTTCACGAAATTTTCATTTTTTTCATGATTTCTCAGGGTATTGGAGGTTTCTGCGTATGTTTGCACTATTGGAAAACCCGCCAGAAGCATGAAAACACCGAACAATATAAAAAATACAGAAAAAAATCACCTTTTTCACGAAATTTTCATTTTTTCATGATTTCTCAGGGTTTTGGAGGTTTCTGCGTATGTTTGCACTATTGGAAAACCCGCCAGAAGCATGAAAACACTGCAAAATATCAAAAATACCGAAAAAATCACGTTTTCCACGAAATTTTAATTTGTTTTTCGAAAATTTTCATTTTTTTCATGATTTCTCAGGGTTTTGGAGGTGTCTGCGTATGTTTGCACTATTGGAAAACCCGCCAGAAGCATGAAAACACCGAACAATATCAAAAATACAGAAAAAATCACACTTTCCAGGAAATTTTCATTTTTTTTTTCGAAAATGTTCACGATTTCTCGGGATTTGGAGGATTCTGCATATGTTTGCACTACTGAAAAACCCGGCCGAAACTTGAAAACACCGCAAAATATCAAAAATACAGAAAAATCACGTTTTCCACGAAATTTTTATTTTTTTCACGATTTCTCAGGGTTTGGAGGTTTTCGTATCTTTACCTGATTTGAAAACCCGCCAGAAGCATGAAAACACCGCAAAATATCAAAAATATCGAAAAAAATCACGTTTTTCACGAAATTTTAAACTTTTTTTCGAAAATTTTAATTTCTACACGATTTCTTTGGGTTTGGAGGTTCTGCATATGTTTGCACTATCGGAAAACCCAGCAGAAGCTTGAAAACACCGCAAAATACCAAAAATACAGAAATAAAAATCACTTTTTCACGAAATTTTAAATATTTTCTCGAAAATTTTCATTTTTTCACGATTTCTCAGGGTTTGGAGGTTTCTGCGTATGTTTGCAGTATTGGAAAACCGGCCAGATGCATGAAAACAACGCTCCTCGGGGTATGGAGGTTTCTGCGTATTTTTGCAACATTGGAAAACCGGCCAGATTCATGAAAACACCGAAAAATATCAAAAATACAGAAATAATCATCCTTTTTCACGAATTTTCATTTTTTCACGATTTCTCAGGGTTTGAAGGTTCTGCGTATGTTTGCACTATTGGAAAACCCGCCAGAAGCATGAAAACACCGAACAATATCAAAAATACAGAAAAAATCACGCTTTTCCAGGAAATTTTTAATTTTTTTTTCGAAAATTTTAATTTCTACACCGATTTCTTTGGGTGTGGAGGATTCTGAATATGTTTGCACTATTGGAAACCCGCCATAAGCATGAAAACACCGAACAATATCAAAAATACAGAAAAAATCACGTTTTTCACGAAATTTTCATTTTTTTTTTCGAAAATTTTCATTTTTTCACGATTTCTCGGGATTTGGAGGATTCTGCATATGTTTGCAATATCGGCAAACCCAGCAGAAGCTTGAAAACACCGCAAAATATCAAAAATACAGAAAAAATCACGTTTTTCACGAAATTTTCATTTTTTCATGATTTCTCAGGGTTTTGGAGGTTTCTGAATATGTTTGCACTATTGGAAAACCCGTCAGAAGCATGAAAACACCGAACAATATCAAAAATACCGAAAAAATCACGCTTTTCACGATTTTTTTATTTTTTTTTTCGAAAATTTTAATTTCTACACCGATTTGTTTGGATTTGGAGGTTCTGCATATGTTTGCACTATCGATAAACCCAGCAGAAGCATGAAAACACTGCAAAATATCAAAAATACCGAAAAAAATCACGTTTTCCACGAAATTTTCATTTTTTTTCTCGAAAATTTTCATTTTTTCACGATTTCTCAGGGTTTGGAGGTTTCTGCGTATGTTTGCAGTATTGGAAAACCGGCCAGATGCATGAAAACATCGCTCCTCGGGGTATGGAGGTTTCTGCGTATTTTTGCACCATTGGAAAACCGGCCAGATTCATGAAAACACCGAAAAATATCAAAAATACAGAAAAAATCACCTTTTTCACGAAATTTTCATTTTTTCATGATTTCTCAGGGTTTTGGAGGTTCTGCGTATGTTTGCACTATTGGAAAACCCGCCAGAAGCATGAAAACACCGAACAATATCAAAAATACCCAAAAAAAATCACGTTTTTCATGAAATTTTAATTTTTTTTCGAAAATTTTAATTTTTACACGATTTCTTTGGGTGCGGAGGTTCTGAATATGTTTGGCACTATTGGAAACCCGCCAGAAGCATGAAAACACCGAACAATATCAAAAATACCGAAAAAATCACGCTTTCCACGAAATTTTCATTTTTTTTTCGAAAATTTTCATTTTTTCACGATTTCTCGGGATTTGGAGGATTCTGCATATGTTTGCAATATCGGCAAACCCAGCAGAAGCTTGAAAACACCGCAAGTAACAAAAATACAGAAAAAAATCACGCTTTCCAGGAATTTTAATTTTTTTTCGAAATTTTAATTTCTACACGATTTCTTTGGGTGTGGAGGTTCTGAATATGTTTGCACTATTGGAAACGCCGCCAGAAGCATGAAAACACCGAACAATATAAAAAATACAGAAAAAATCACGTTTTCAACGAAATTTTCATTTTTTTTTCGAATATTTTCATATTTTCACGATTTCTCGGGATTTGGAGGATTCTGCATATGTTTGCACTATCGGCAAAACCAGCAGAAGCTTGAAAACACCGCAAAATATTAAAAATACAGAAAAAATCACCTTTTTCACGAAATTTTCATTTTTTCATGATTTCTCAGGGTTTTGGAGGTTTCTGCGTATTTTTGCACTATTGGAAAACCCGCCAGAAGCATGAAAACACTGCAAAATATCAAAAATACCGAAAAAATCACGTTTTCCACGAAATTTTTATTTTTCTTTCGAAAATTTTCATTTTTTTCACGATTTCTCGGGATTTGGAGGATTCTGCATATGTTTGCACTATCGGCAAACCCAGCAGAAGCTTGAAAACACTGAAAAATATCAAAAATACAGTAAAAATTACCTTTTTCACGAAATTTTCATTTTTTTCATGATTTCTCAGGGTTTTGGAGGTTTCTGCGTATGTTTGCACTATTGGAAAACCCGCCAGAAGCATGAAAACACCGAACAATATCAAAAATACAGAAAAAATCACGCTTTTCCACGAAATTTTAATTTTTTTTTCGAAAATTTTAATTTCTACACCGATTTCTTTGGGTGTGGAGGTTCTGAATATGTTTGCACTATTGGAAAACCCACCAGAAGCATGAAACACCGCAACAATATCAAAAATACAGAAAAAAATCACGTTTTCACACGAAATTTTCATTTTTTTTTCGAAAATTTTCATTTTTTCACGATTTCTCGGGATTTGGAGGATTCTGCATATGTTTGCAATATCGGCAAACCCAGCAGAAGCTTGAAAACACCGCACAATATCAAAAATACCGAAAAAATCACGTTTTTCACGAAATTTTCATTTTTTTCATGATTTCTCAGGGTTTTGGAGGTTTCTGCGTATGTTTGCACTATTGGAAAACCCGCCAGAAGCATGAAAACACCGAACAATATAAAAATACCGAAAAAATCACGCTTTTCACGATTTTTTTTTAATTTTTTTTCGAAAATTTTAATTTCTACACCGATTTCTTTGGGTTTTTGAAGGTTCTGCATCTTTTTGCACTATTGGAAAACCCGCAGAAGCTTGAAAACACCGCAAAATATCAAAAATACAGAAAAAATCACGTTTTCAACGAAATTTTTCATTTTTTTTTCGAATATTTTCATTTTTTCACGATTTCTTTGGGTGTGGAGGTTCTAAATATGTTTGCACTATTGGAAAACCCGCCAGAAGCATGAAAACACCGAACAATATCAAAAATACAGAAAAAAATCACGCTTTTCACGTTTTTTTATTTTTTTTTCGAAAATTTTAATTTCTTTGGGTTTGGAGGTTCTGTATCTTTTTGCACTATTGGATAACCCGCCATAAGCATGAAATCACCGCAAAATATCAAAAATATAAAAAAAAATCACTTTTTTCACGAAATTTTAAACTTTTTTTCGAAAATTTTAATTTCTACACGATTTCTTTGGGTTTGGGGGTTCTGCATATGTTTGCACTATCGGCAAACCAAGCAGAAGCTTGAAAACACCGCAAAATATCAAAACTACAGAAAAAATCACCTTTTTCACGAAATTTTCATTTTTTTCATGATTTCTTTGGGTGTGGAGGTTCTGAATATGTTTGCACTATTGGAAAACCCGTCAGAAGCATGAAAACACCGAACAATATCAAAAATACCGAAAAAATCACGCTTTTCACGATTTTTTATTTTTTTTTTCGAAAATTTTAATTTCTACACCGATTTGTTTGGATTTGGAGGTTCTGCATATGTTTGCACTATCGATAAACCCAGCAGAAGCATGAAAACACTGCAAAATATCAAAAATACCGAAAAAATCACGTTTTCCACGAAATTTTCATTTTTTTTTTTCGAAAATTTTCATTTTTTCACGATTTCTTTGGGTGTGGAGGTTCTAAATATGTTTGCACTATTGGAAAATCCGTCAGAAGCATGAAAACACCGCAAAATATCAAAAATATCGAAAAAAAATCACCGTTTTTCCACGAAATTTTAAACTTTTTTTCGAAAATTTTAATTTTTACACGATTTCTTGGGTTTGGAGGTTCTGCATATGTTTGCACTATCGGAAAACCCAGGCCAGATGCTTGAAAACACCTGCAAATATTAAAAATACAGAAAAAATCACCTTTTTCACGATTTTTTATTTTTTAGTTTTGAGGTTTCTGCGTATGTTTGCACTATTGGAAAACCCGCCAGAAGCATGAAAACACCGAACAATATCAAAAATACCGAAAAAATCACGCTTTTCATGAAATTTTAAACTTTTTTTTCGAAAATTTTGATTTCTAAACGATTTCTTTGGGTTTGAAGGTTCTGCATATGTTTGCACTATTGGAAAACCCGCCAGAGCATGAAAACACCGAACAATATCAAAAATACCGAAAAATCACGCTTTCCACGAAATTTTCATTTTTTTTTCGAAATTTTCATTTTTTCACGATTTCTCGGGATTTGGAGGATTCTGCATATGTTTGCAATATCGGTAAACCCAGCAGAAGCTTGAAAACACCGCAAAATATCAAAAATACCGAAAAAATCACGTTTTTCACGAAATTTTTATTTTTTTCATGATTTCTCAGGGTATTGGAGGTTTCTGCGTATGTTTGCACTATTGGAAAACCCGCCAGAAGCATGAAAACACCGAACAATATAAAAAATACAGAAAAAAATCACCTTTTTCACGAAATTTTCATTTTTTCATGATTTCTCAGGGTTTTGGAGGTTTCTGCGTATGTTTGCACTATTGGAAAACCCGCCAGAAGCATGAAAACACTGCAAAATATCAAAAATACCGAAAAAATCACGTTTTCCACGAAATTTTAATTTGTTTTTCGAAAATTTTCATTTTTTTTCATGATTTCTCAGGGTTTTGGAGGTGTCTGCGTATGTTTGCACTATTGGAAAACCCGCCAGAAGCATGAAAACACCGAACAATATCAAAAATACAGAAAAAATCACACTTTCCAGGAAATTTTCATTTTTTTTTCGAAAATGTTCACGATTTCTCGGGATTTGGAGGATTCTGCATATGTTTGCACTACTGAAAAACCCGGCCGAAACTTGAAAACACCGCAAAATATCAAAAATACAGAAAAAATCACGTTTTCCACGAAATTTTTATTTTTTTCACGATTTCTCAGGGTTTGGAGGTTTTCGTATCTTTACCTGATTTGAAAACCCGCCAGAAGCATGAAAACACCGCAAAATATCAAAAATATCGAAAAAAATCACGTTTTTCACGAAATTTTAAACTTTTTTTCGAAAATTTTAATTTCTACACGATTTCTTTGGGTTTGGAGGTTCTGCATATGTTTGCACTATCGGAAAACTCAGCAGAAGCTTGAAAACACCGCAAAATACCAAAAATACAGAAATAAAAATCACTTTTTCACGAAATTTTAAATATTTTCTCGAAAATTTTCATTTTTTCACGATTTCTCAGGGTTTGGAGGTTTCTGCGTATGTTTGCAGTATTGGAAAACCGGCCAGATGCATGAAAACAACGCTCCTCGGGGTATGGAGGTTTCTGCGTATTTTTGCACCATTGGAAAACCGGCCAGATTCATGAAAACACCGAAAAATATCAAAAATACAGAAAAAATCACCTTTTTCACGAAATTTTCATTTTTTCACGATTTCTCAGGGTTTGAAGATTCTGCGTATGTTTGCACTATTGGAAAACCCGCCAGAAGCATTAAAACACCGAACAATATCAAAAATACCGAAAAAATCACGCTTTTCACGTTTTTTTATTTTTTTTTCGAAAATTTTAATTTCTACACCGATTTCTTTGGGTTTGGAGGTTCTGTATCTTTTTGCACTATTGGATAACCCGCCATAAGCATGAAATCACCGCAAAATATCAAAAATATCAAAAAAAATCACTTTTTTCACGAAATTTTATTTTTTTTTCGAAAATTTTCATTTTTTCACGATTTCTCAGGGATTTGGAGGATTCTGCATATGTTTGCACAATCGGCAAACCAAGCAGAAGCTTGAAAACACCGCAAAATATCAAAACTACAGAAAAAATCACCTTTTTCACGAAATTTTCATTTTTTTCATGATTTCTTTGGGTGTGGAGGTTCTGAATATGTTTGCACTATTGGAAAACCCGTCAGAAGCATGAAAACACCGAACAATATCAAAAATACCGAAAAAATCACGCTTTTCACGATTTTTTATTTTTTTTTTCGAAAATTTTAATTTCTACACCGATTTGTTTGGATTTGGAGGTTCTGCATATGTTTGCACTATCGATAAACCCAGCAGAAGCATGAAAACGACTGCAAAATATCAAAAATACCGAAAAAATCACGTTTTCCACGAAATTTTCATTTTTTTTTTTCGAAAATTTTCATTTTTTCACGATTTCTTTGGGTGTGGAGGTTCTAAATATGTTTGCACTATTGGAAAATCCGTCAGAAGCATGAAAACACCGCAAAATATCAAAAATATCGAAAAAAAATCACGTTTTTCACGAAATTTTAAACTTTTTTTCGAAAATTTTAATTTCTACACGATTTCTTTGGGTTTGGAGGTTCTGCATATGTTTGCACTATCGGAAAACCCAGCAGAAGCTTGAAAACACTGCAAAATATTAAAAATACAGAAAAAATCACCTTTTTCACGAAATTTTCATTTTTTCATGATTTCTCAGGGTTTTGGAGGTTTCTGCGTATGTTTGCACTATTGGAAAACCCGCCAGAAGCATGAAAACAGCGAACAATATAAAAAATACCGAAAAAATCACGCTTTTCACGATTTTTTAATTTTTTTTCGAAAATTTTAATTTCTACACCGATTTCTTTGGGTTTGAAGGTTCTGAATATGTTTGCACTATTGGAAAACCCGCCAGAAGCATGAAAACACCGAACAATATCAAAAATACAGAAAAAATCACGCTTTCCACGAAATTTTCATTTTTTTTTCGAATTTTTCATTTTTTCACGATTTCTCGGGATTTGGAGGATTCTGCATATGTTTGCACTATCGGAAAACCCAGCAGAAGCTTGAAAACACCGCAAAATACCAAAAATACAGAAAAAAAATCACTTTTCACGAAATTTTAAATATTTTCTCGAAAATTTTCATTTTTTCACGATTTCTCAGGGTTTGGAGGTTTCTGCGTATGTTTGCAGTATTGGAAAACCGGCCAGATGCATGAAAACAACGCTCCTCGGGGTATGGAGGTTTCTGCGTATTTTTGCACCATTGGAAAACCGGCCAGATTCATGAAAACACCGAAAAATATCAAAAATACAGAAAAAATCACCTTTTTCACGAAATTTTCATTTTTTCACGATTTCTCAGGGTTTGAAGATTCTGCGTATGTTTGCACTATTGGAAAACCCGCCAGAAGCATGAAAACACCGAACAATATCAAAAATACCGAAAAAATCACGCTTTTCACGTTTTTTTATTTTTTTTTCGAAAATTTTAATTTCTACACCGATTTCTTTGGGTTTGGAGGTTCTGTATCTTTTTGCACTATTGGATAACCCGCCATAAGCATGAAATCACCGCAAAATATCAAAAATATCAAAAAAAAATCACTTTTTTCACGAAATTTTAATTTTTTTTCGAAAATTTTCATTTTTTCACGATTTCTCGGAATTTGGAGGATTCTGCATATGTTTGCACTATCGGCAAAACCAGCAGAAGCTTGAAAACACCGCAAAATATTAAAAATACAGAAAAAAATCACCTTTTTCACGAAATTTTCATTTTTTCATGATTTCTCAGGGTTTTGGAGGTTTCTGCGTATTTTTGCACTATTGGAAAACCCGCCAGAAGCATGAAAACACTGCAAAATATCAAAAATACCGAAAAAATCACGTTTTCCACGAAATTTTAATTTGTTTTTCGAAAATTTTCATTTTTTTCATGATTTCTCAGGGTTTTGGAGGTGTCTGCGTATGTTTGCACTATTGGAAAACCCGCCAGAAGCATGAAAACACCGAACAATATCAAAAATACAGAAAAAAATCACACTTTCCAGGAAATTTTCATTTTTTTTTCGAAAATGTTCACGATTTCTCGGGATTTGGAGGATTCTGCATATGTTTGCACTACTGAAAAACCAGGCCGAAACTTGAAAACACCGCAAAATATCAAAAATACAGAAAAAATCACGTTTTCCACGAAATTTTTATTTTTTTCACGATTTCTCAGGGTTTGGAGGTTTTCGTATCTTTACCTGATTTGAAAACCCGCCAGAAGCATGAAAACACCGCAAAATATCAAAAATATCGAAAAAAATCACGTTTTTCACGAAATTTTAAACTTTTTTTCGAAAATTTTAATTTCTAGACGATTTCTTTGGGTTTGGAGGTTCTGCATATGTTTGCACTATCGGAAAACCCAGCAGAAGCTTGAAAACACCGCAAAATACCAAAAATACAGAAATAAAAATCACTTTTTCACGAAATTTTAAATATTTTCTCGAAAATTTTCATTTTTTCACGATTTCTCAGGGTTTGGAGGTTTCTGCGTATGTTTGCAGTATTGGAAAACCGGCCAGATGCATGAAAACAACGCTCCTCGGGGTATGGAGGTTTCTGCGTATTTTTGCACCATTGGAAAACCGGCCAGATTCATGAAAACACCGAAAAATATCAAAAATACCGAAAAAATCACGCTTTTCACGTTTTTTTATTTTTTTTCGAAAATTTTAATTTCTACACCGATTTCTTTGGGTTTGGAGGTTCTGTATCTTTTTGCACTATTGGATAACCCGCCATAAGCATGAAATCACCGCAAAATATCAAAAATATCAAAAAAAATCACTTTTTTCACGAAATTTTAATTTTTTTTCGAAAATTTTCATTTTTTCACGATTTCTCAGGGATTTGGAGGATTCTGCATATGTTTGCACAATCGGCAAACCAAGCAGAAGCTTGAAAACACCGCAAAATATCAAAACTACAGAAAAAATCACCTTTTTCACGAAATTTTCATTTTTTTCATGATTTCTTTGGGTGTGGAGGTTCTGAATATGTTTGCACTATTGGAAAACCCGTCAGAAGCATGAAAACAGCGAACAATATCAAAAATACCGAAAAAATCACGCTTTTCACGATTTTTTATTTTTTTTTTCGAAAATTTTAATTTCTACACCGATTTGTTTGGATTTGGAGGTTCTGCATATGTTTGCACTATCGATAAACCCAGCAGAAGCATGAAAACACTGCAAAATATCAAAAATACCGAAAAAATCACGTTTTCCACGAAATTTTCATTTTTTTTTTCGAAAATTTTCATTTTTTCACGATTTCTTTGGGTGTGGAGGTTCTAAATATGTTTGCACTATTGGAAAATCCGTCAGAAGCATGAAAACACCGCAAAATATCAAAAATATCGAAAAAAAATCACGTTTTTCACGAAATATTAAACTTTTTTTCGAAAATTTTAATTTCTACACGATTTCTTTGGGTTTGGAGGTTCTGCATATGTTTGCACTATCGGAAAACCCAGCAGAAGCTTGAAAACACTGCAAAATATTAAAAATACAGAAAAAATCACCTTTTTCACGAAATTTTCATTTTTTCATGATTTCTCAGGGTTTTGGAGGTTCTGCGTATGTTTGCACTATTGGAAAACCCGCCAGAAGCATGAAAACAGCGAACAATATAAAAAATACCGAAAAAATCACGCTTTTCACGATTTTTTAATTTTTTTTCGAAAATTTTAATTTCTACACCGATTTCTTTGGGTTTGAAGGTTCTGAATATGTTTGCACTATTGGAAAACCCGCCAGAAGCATGAAAACACCGAACAATATCAAAAATACCGAAAAAATCACGCTTTCCACGAAATTTTCATTTTTTTTTCGAAATTTTTCATTTTTTCACGATTTCTCGGGATTTGGAGGATTCTGCATATGTTTGCAATATCGGTAAACCCAGCAGAAGCTTGAAAACACCGCAAAATATCAAAAATACCGAAAAAATCACGTTTTCCACGAAATTTTCATTTTTTTTTCGAAAATTTTCATTTTTTCACGATTTCTTTGGGTTTGGAGGTTCTAATATTTTTGCACTATTGGATAACCCGCCATAAGCATGAAAACACCGCAAAATATCAAAAATATCGAAAAAAAATCACGTTTTTCACGAAATTTTAACTTTTTTTTCGAAAATTTTCATTTTCTACACGATTTCTTGGAATTTGGAGGATTCTGCATATGTTTGCACTATCGGCAAAACCAGCAGAAGCTTGAAAACACTGCAAAATATTAAAAATACAGAAAAAATCACCTTTTTCACGAAATTTTCATTTTTTCATGATTTCTCAGGGTTTTGGAGGTTTCTGCGTATGTTTGCACTATTGGAAAACCCGCCAGAAGCATGAAAACACGCGAACAATATAAAAAATACCGAAAAAATCACGCTTTTCACGATTTTTTAATTTTTTTTCGAAAATTTAATTTCTACACCGATTTCTTTGGGTTTGAAGGTTCTGAATATTTTTGCACTATTGGAAAACCCCGCAGAAGCATGAAAACACCGAACAATATCAAAAATACAGAAAAATCACGCTTTCCACGAAATTTCATTTTTTTTTTCGAAAATTTTTCATTTTTTCACGATTTTTTGGGTTTGGAGGATTTTGCATATCGGGAAAAAACCCAGCAGAAGCTTGATGAAAACACCGCAAAAATACAGAAAATACAGAAAAATCACTTTTTTTTTTTAATTTTCATTTTTGCAAATTTTCAGGGTTTGGAGGTTCTGCTTGTTTGCACTATGGAAAACCGCCAGAAGCATGAAAACACTGCAAAATATCAAAATACGAAAAAAAAATCACGTTTCACGAAATTTTAATTTTTTTTTTCGGAAAATTTTCATTTCTACACGGATTTCTTGGGGGTTGGAGTTCTGCATATTGTTTGCACTATGGAAAAACCCGCCAGAAGCATGAAACAATGAACATATCAAAAATACAGAAAAATCACGCTTTTCCACGAAATTTTCATTTTTTTTTCGAAAATTTTCATTTTTTCACGATTTCTTTGGGTGTGGAGGTTCTGAATATGTTTGCACTATTGGAAAACCCGTCAGAAGCATGAAAACACCGCAAAAATATCAAAAATATCGAAAAAAAAAAGCACGTTTTTCACGAAATTTTAAACTTTTTTTCGAAAATTTTAATTTCTACACGATTTCTTTGGGTTTGGAGGTTCTGCATATGTTTGCACTATCGGAAAACCCAGCAGAAGCTTGAAAACACCGCAAAATACCAAAAATACAGAAAAAAAAATCACTTTTTCACGAAATTTTAAATATTTTCTCGAAAATTTTCATTTTTTCACGATTTCTCAGGGTTTGGAGGTTTCTGCGTATGTTTGCAGTATTGGAAAACCGGCCAGATGCATGAGACGCTCCTCGGGGTATGGAGGTTTTTGCGTATTTTTGCACCATTGATAAACCGGCCAGATTCATGAAAACACCGAAAAATATCAAAAATACAGAAAAAATCACCTTTTTCACGAAATTTTCATTTATTCACGATTCTCAGGGTTTGAAGATTCTGCGTATGTTTGCACTATTGGAAAACCCGTCAGAAGCATGAAAACACTGCAAAATATCAAAAATACCGAAAAAACACGTTTTCTACGAAATTTTTCATTTTTATTTCGAAAATTTTCATTTTTTTCACGATTGCTCGGGATTTGCAGGATTCTGCATATGTTTGCACTATCGGCAAACCCAGCAGAAAGCTGTGAAAACACCGCAAATATCAAAAAATACCGAAAAAATCCCGTTTTTCACCAAATTTTCATTTTTTTCATGATTTCTCAGGGTTTTGGAGGTTTCTGCGTATGTTTGTAATATTGAAAAAAAAACCCAGAAGCATGAAAACACCGAACAATATCAAAAAATACCGAAAAAATCACGCTTTTCCACGCTTTTTTATTTTTTTTTCGAAAATTTTAATTTCTACACCGATTTCTTTGGGTTTGGAGGTTCTGATATGTTTGCACTATTGGAAAACCCAGCAGAAGCATGAAAACACCGCAAAATATCAAAAATATCGAAAAAAATCACGTTTTTCACGAAATTTTAACTTTTTTTTCGAAAATTTTAATTTTCTACACGATTTCTTTGGGTTTGGAGGTTCTGCATATGTTTGCACTATCGGAAAACCCAGCAGAAGCTTGAAAACACCGCAAAATAACCAAAAATACAGAAAAAAAAGTCACTTTTTCACGAAATTTTAAATAATTTCTCGAAAATTTTCATTTTTTTCACGATTTCTCAGGGTTTGGAGGTTTCTGCGTATGTTTGCAGTATTGGAAAACCGGCCATATGCATGAAAACAATGCTCCTCGGGGTATGGAGGTTTCTGCGTATTTTTGCAACATTGGAAAACCGGCCAGATTCATGAAAACACCGAAAAATATCAAAAATACAGAAAAAATCACCTTTTTCACGAAATTTTCATTTTTCACGATTTGATTTCTCAGGGTTTGGAGGTTCTGCGTATGTTTGCACTATTGGAAAACCCGCCAGAAGCATGAAAACACTGCAAAATATAAAAAATACCGAAAAAATCACGTTTTCTACGAAATTTTCATTTTTTTTTCGAAAATTTTCATTTTTTCACGATTTCTCGGGATTTGCAGGATTCTGCATATGTTTGCACTATTGGAAAACCCACCAGAAGCTGAAAACACCGCAAAATATCAAAATACCGAAAAATCACGTTTTCACGAAATTTTCATTTTTTTTCCGAAAATTTTCATTTTTCACGATTTCTCTTGGGTGTGGAGGTTCTGATATGTTTGCACTATTGGAAAACCCCAGAAGCATGAAAACACCGCAAAATATCAAAAATACGAAAAAAAATCACGTTTTTCACGAAATTTTATTTTTTTTCGAAAATTTCAATTTTTTTACACGATTTCTTTGGGTTGGAGGTTCTGGCTATTGTTTGCACTATGGAAAACCCACAAAAAGCATGAAAACACCGCAAAATATCAAAAATATCGAAAAAATCACGTTTTCTCACGAAATTTTCAATAATTTTCAAAATTTTTCGAATATTTTCCATTTCTCATTATTCGCGATTTCTTTGCTTTGGTATGGAGGTTTCTGCGTATTTTGCACATTGAAAACCGGCCAATTCATGAAAACACCGAAAATATCAAAATACAGAAAAAATCACCTTTTTCCACGAATTTTCATTTTTTTTCAGAATTTTCTCAGGGTTTTGGGAGGTTTCTGCATATGTTTGCACTATTGGAAAACCCGCCAGAAGCATGAAAACACCGAACAATATCAAAAATCGAAAAAATCACGTTTTTCCACGAAATTTTATTTTTTCTTGAAAATTTTAATTTCTTCAACGATTGCTCGGGATTTGGGAGGGTTCTGCAATGTTTTGCATTTTCACTATCGGGAAAACCCCCAGGAAACTTGAAAACCCCGCAAAAAATCAAAATACCCAAAAAATCCCCCTTTTTTTTACGAAAATTTTTTTATTTTTTTTTCATGATTTTCCCCAAAGGGGTTTTTGGGGGTTTCTTTTCTTTCGGGATTTTTCACTACGGGAAAAACCCCAGAAACTTGAAAAAAAAAAAAAACCGCAAATACCCAAAAATACCGAAAAAAAGTCACTTTTTTTTTTTTTACAAAATTTTTAAAAAATTTTCTTTTCTTTAAAATTTTTTTTTTACGATTTCTCAGGGGTTTTGGGGGGTTTCTGCGTAAATTTTTTCATTTTTGGAAAAAAAAACCCCCCCTATTCATAAAACCAAAGCTCCTCGGGGGAAAGGGGGTTTTTTTGCTTTTTTTTTGCAAAAAATTGGAAAACCGGCCAGATTCCTGAAAAAAAAAACCGAAAAAAATCAAAAACACAGAAAAAATCACCTTTTTCACAAAATTTTTCATTTTTTCACGATTTGCTCGGGATTTGAGATTCTGCTTATGTTTGCAATATTGGAAAAACCCGTCAGAAGCTGAAAACACTTGCAAAATATCAAAACACCGAAAAAATTCACGTTTTCTACGAAATTTTCATTTTATTTCGAAAATTTTCATTTTTTCACGATTTGCTCGGGATTTGCAGGATTCTGCATAATGTTTGCACTATCGGCAAACCCAGCAGAAGCTTGAAAACACCGCACAATATCAAATACCTGAAAAAAAAATCCCGTTTTTTCACGACAATTTCATTTTTTTCATGATTTCTCAGGGTTTTGGAGGTTTCATTGGTATGTTTGCACTATCGGAAAAACCCAGGCAGAAGCTTGAAAACACCGCAAAATACCAAAATATGACAGAAAAAAAGTCACTTTTTCACGAAATTTTAATTAAGTTTCTCGAAATTTTTCATTTTTTACGATTTCTCAGGGTTTGGAGGTTTCTGCGTATGTTGTGCAGTATTGGAAAACCCGGCCCCCATATGCATGAAAACCAAGTGCTCCTCGGGGTGATGGAGGATTCTGCGGTATTTGCAACATTGGAAAACCGGCCCAGATTCATGGAAAACACCGCAAAATATCAAAATACAGAAAAAATCACGTTTTTCCAGAAATTTTTATTTTTTTCCCGATTTCTCCGGGTTTTGGAGGTTTCGTATCTTTACCATTGATTTGAAAACCCGCCAGAAGCATGAAACACACGAAAATATCAAAATATCGAAAAAATCACGTTTTTCACGAAATTTTAAACTTTTTTTTTCGAAAATTTTAATTTCTAGACGATTTCTTTGGGTTTGGAGGTTTCTGCATATGTTGCACTATCGGAAAACCCAGCAGAAGCTGAAAACACCGCAAACTACCAAAAATACAGAAATAAAAATCACTCTTTTCACGAAATTTTAAATATTTTCTCGAAAATTTTCATTTTTTTCACGATTTCTCAGGGTTTTGGAGGTTTCTGCGTATGTTTGCAGTATTGGAAAACCGGCCAGATGCATGAAACAACGCTCCTCGGGGTATGGAGGTTTCTGCGTATTTTTGCACCATTGATAAACCGGCCAGATTCATGAAAACACCGAAAAATATCAAAAATACAGAAAAAATCACCTTTTTCACGAAATTTTCATTTTTTCACGATTTCTTTGGGTGTGGAGGTTCTGAATATGTTTGCACTATTGGAAAACCCGCCAGAAGCATGAAAACAAAGAACAATATCAAAAATACAGAAAAAATCACGCTTTCCACGAAATTTTCATTTTTTTTTCGAAAATTTTCATTTTTTCACGATTTCTTTGGGTGTGGAGGTTCTGAATATGTTTGCACTATTGGAAAATCCGTCAGAAGCATGAAAACACCGCAAAAAATAAAAAATATCGAAAAAAATCACGTTTTTCACGAAATTTTAAATTTTTTTTCGAAAATTTTAATTTCTACACGATTTCTTTGGGTTTGGAGGTTCTGCATATGTTTGCACTATCGGAAAACCCAGCAGAAGCTTGAAAACACCGCAAAATACCAAAAATACAGAAAAAAAGTCACTTTTTCACGAAATTTTAAATATTTCTCGAAAATTTTCATTTTTTCACGATTTCTCAGGGTTTGGAGGTTTCTGCGCATGTTTGCAGTATTGGAAAACCGGCCATATGCATGAGAACATGCTCCTCGGGGTATGGAGGTTTCTGCGTATTTTTGCAACATTGGATAAACCGGCCAGATTCATGAAAACACCGAAAAATATCAAAAACTACAGAAAAAATCACCTTTTTCACGAAATTTTCATTTTTTCACTGATTTCTTCAGGATTTTGGAGGTTCTGAATATGTTTGCACTATTGGAAAACCCGCCAGAAGCATGAAAACACTGCAAAATATCAAAAATAACGAAAAAAATCACGTTTTCCACGAAATTTTCATTTTTTTTTCGAAAATTTTCATTTCTACACGATTTCTTTGGGTTTGGAGGTTCTGCATCTGTTTGCACTATCGAAAAACCCAGCAGAAGCATGAAAACACTGTAAAATATCAAAAATACCGAAAAAATCACGTTTTCCACGAAATTTTCATTTGTTTTTCGAAAATTTTCATTTTTTTCACGATTTCTTTGGGTGTGGAGGTTCTGAATATGTTTGCACTATTGGAAAACCCGTCAGAAGCATGAAAACACCGCAAAATATCAAAAATATCGAAAAAAAAAGCACGTTTTTCACGAAATTTTAAACTTTTTTTTCGAAAATTTTAATTTCTACACGATTTCTTTGGGTTTGGAGGTTCTGCATATGTTTGCACTATCGGAAAACCCAGCAGAAGCTTGAAAACACCGCAAAATACCAAAAATATAGAAAAAAAATCACTTTTTCACGAAATTTTAAATAATTTCTCGAAAATTTTCATTTTTTCACGATTTCTCAGGGTTTGGAGGTTTCTGCGTATGTTTGCAGTATTGGAAAACCGGCCATATGCATGAAACAATGCTCCTCGGGGTATGGAGGTTTCTGCGTATTTTTGCAACATTGGAAAACCGGCCAGATTCATGAAAACACCGAAAAATATCAAAAATACAGAAAAAATCACCTTTTTCACGAAATTTTCATTTTTTCACGATTTCTCAGGGTTTGAAGATTCTGCGTATGTTTGCACTATTGGAAAACCCGTCAGAAGCATGAAAACACTGCAAAATATCAAAAATACCGAAAAAATCACGTTTTCTACGAAATTTTCATTTTTATTTCGAAAATTTTCATTTTTTCACGATTGCTCGGGATTTGCAGGATTCTGCATATGTTTGCACTATCGGCAAACCCAGCAGAAGCTTGAAAACACCGCAAAATATCAAAAATACCGAAAAAATCCCGTTTTTCACGAAATTTTCATTTTTTTCATGATTTCTCAGGGTTTTGGAGGTTTCTGCGTATGTTTGTAATATTGGAAAACCCCCCAGAAGCATGAAAACACCGAACAATATCAAAAATACCGAAAAAATCACGCTTTTCACGATTTTTTATTTTTTTTTCGAAAATTTTAATTTCTACACCGATTTCTTTGGGTTGAAAGGTTCTGCATCTTTTTGCACTATTGGAAAACCCACAAGAAGCATGAAATCACGGGAAAATATCAAAAATATCGAAAAAAATCACGTTTTACCACGAAATTTTAATTTTTTTTCGAAAATTTTAATTTCTTCACGATTTCTTTGGGTGCGGAGGTTCTGAATATGTTTGCACGATTTCTCAGGGTTTGGAGGTTTCTGCGCATGTTTGCAGTATTGGAAAACCGGCCAGATGCATGAGACGCTCCTCGGGGTATGGAGGTTTTTGCGTATTTTTGCACCATTGATAAACCGGCCAGATTCATGAAAACACCGAAAAATATCAAAAATACAGAAAAAATCACCTTTTTCACGAAATTTTCATTTTTTCACGATTTCTTTGGGTGCGGAGGTTCTGAATATGTTTGCACTATTGGAAAACCCGCCAGAAGCATGAAAACAAAGAACAATATCAAAAATACAGAAAAAATCACGCTTTCCACGAAATTTTCATTTTTTTTTCGAAAATTTTCATTTTTTCACGATTTCTTTGGGTGTGGAGGTTCTGAATATGTTTGCACTATTGGAAAATCCGTCAGAAGCATGAAAACACCGCAAAAAATAAAAAATATCGAAAAAAATCACGTTTTTCACGAAATTTTAAATTTTTTTTCGAAAATTTTAATTTCTACACGATTTCTTTGGGTTTGGAGGTTCTGCATATGTTTGCACTATCGGAAAACCCAGCAGAAGCTTGAAAACACCGCAAAATACCAAAAATACAGAAAAAAAAATCACTTTTTCACGAAATTTTAAATATTTTCTGGAAAATTTTCATTTTTTCACGATTTCTCAGGGTTTGGAGGTTTTTGCGCATGTTTGCAGTATTGGAAAACCGGCCAGATGCATGAGACGCTCCTCGGGGTATGGAGGTTTTTGCGTATTTTTGCACCATTGATAAACCGGCCAGATTCATGAAAACACCGAAAAATATCAAAAATACAGAAAAAATCACCTTTTTCACGAAATTTTCATTTTTTCACGATTTCTTTGGGTGCGGAGGTTCTGAATATGTTTGCACTATTGGAAAACCCGCCAGAAGCATGAAAACAAAGAACAACATCAAAAATACAGAAAAAATCACGCTTTCCACGAAATTTTCATTTTTTTTTCGAAAATTTTAATTTCTACACGATTTCTTTGGGTTTGGAGGTTCTGCATATGTTTGCACTATCGGAAAACCCAGCAGAAGCTTGAAAACATCGCAAAATACCAAAAATACAGAAAAAAAAATCACTTTTTCACGAAATTTTAAATATTTTCTCGAAAATTTTCATTTTTTCACGATTTCTCAGGGTTTGGAGGTTTCTGCGTATGTTTGCAGTATTGGAAAACCGGCCAGATGCATGAGACGCTCCTCGGGGTATGGAGGTTTTTGCGTATTTTTGCACCATTGATAAACCGGCCAGATTCATGAAAACACCGAAAAATATCAAAAATACAGAAAAAATCACCTTTTTCACGAAATTTTCATTTTTTCACGATTTCTCAGGGTTTGAAGATTCTGCGTATGTTTGCACTATTGGAAAACCCGTCAGAAGCATGAAAACACTGCAAAATATCAAAAATACCGAAAAAATCACGTTTTCTACGAAATTTTCATTTTTATTTCGCAAATTTTCATTTTTTCACGATTGCTCGGGATTTGCAGGATTCTGCATATGTTTGCACTATCGGCAAACCCAGCAGAAGCTTGAAAACACCGCAAAATATCAAAAATACCGAAAAAAATCCCGTTTTTCACCAAATTTTCATTTTTTTCATGATTTCTCAGGGTTTTGGAGGTTTCTGCGTATGTTTGTAATATTGAAAAAAAACCCAGAAGCATGAAAACACCGAACAATATCAAAAATACCGAAAAAATCACGCTTTTCACGCTTTTTTATTTTTTTTTCGAAAATTTTAATTTCTACACCGATTTCTTTGGGTTGAAAGGTTCTGCATCTTTTTGCACTATTGGAAAACCCACAAGAAGCATGAAATCACGGGAAAATATCAAAAATATCGAAAAAAATCACGTTTTACCACGAAATTTTAATTTTTTTTCGAAAATTTTAATTTCTTCACGATTTCTTTGGGTGCGGAGGTTCTGAATATGTTTGCACGATTTCTCAGGGTTTGGAGGTTTCTGCGCATGTTTGCAGTATTGGAAAACCGGCCAGATGCATGAGACGCTCCTCGGGGTATGGAGGTTTTTGCGTATTTTTGCACCATTGATAAACCGGCCAGATTCATGAAAACACCGAAAAATATCAAAAATACAGAAAAAATCACCTTTTTCACGAAATTTTCATTTTTTCACGATTTCTTTGGGTGCGGAGGTTCTGAATATGTTTGCACTATTGGAAAACCCGCCAGAAGCATGAAAACAAAGAACAATATCAAAAATACAGAAAAAATCACGCTTTCCACGAAATTTTCATTTTTTTTTCGAAAATTTTCATTTTTTCACGATTTCTTTGGGTGTGGAGGTTCTGAATATGTTTGCACTATTGGAAAATCCGTCAGAAGCATGAAAACACCGCAAAAAATAAAAAATATCGAAAAAAAATCACGTTTTTCACGAAATTTTAAATTTTTTTTCGAAAATTTTAATTTCTACACGATTTCTTTGGGTTTGGAGGTTCTGCATATGTTTGCACTATCGGAAAACCCAGCAGAAGCTTGAAAACACCGCAAAATACCAAAAATACAGAAAAAAAAATCACTTTTTCACGAAATTTTAAATATTTTCTGGAAAATTTTCATTTTTTCACGATTTCTCAGGGTTTGGAGGTTTTTGCGCATGTTTGCAGTATTGGAAAACCGGCCAGATGCATGAGACGCTCCTCGGGGTATGGAGGTTTTTGCGTATTTTTGCACCATTGATAAACCGGCCAGATTCATGAAAACACCGAAAAATATCAAAAATACAGAAAAAATCACCTTTTTCACGAAATTTTCATTTTTTCACGATTTCTTTGGGTGCGGAGGTTCTGAATATGTTTGCACTATTGGAAAACCCGCCAGAAGCATGAAAACAAAGAACAACATCAAAAATACAGAAAAAATCACGCTTTCCACGAAATTTTCATTTTTTTTTCGAAAATTTTAATTTCTACACGATTTCTTTGGGTTTGGAGGTTCTGCATATGTTTGCACTATCGGAAAACCCAGCAGAAGCTTGAAAACACCGCAAAATACCAAAAATACAGAAAAAAAAATCACTTTTTCACGAAATTTTAAATATTTTCTCGAAAATTTTCATTTTTTCACGATTTCTCAGGGTTTGGAGGTTTCTGCGTATGTTTGCAGTATTGGAAAACCGGCCAGATGCATGAGACGCTCCTCGGGGTATGGAGGTTTTTGCGTATTTTTGCACCATTGATAAACCGGCCAGATTCATGAAAACACCGAAAAATATCAAAAATACAGAAAAAATCACCTTTTTCACGAAATTTTCATTTTTTCACGATTTCTCAGGGTTTGAAGATTCTGCGTATGTTTGCACTATTGGAAAACCCGTCAGAAGCATGAAAACACTGCAAAATATCAAAAATACCGAAAAAATCACGTTTTCTACGAAATTTTCATTTTTATTTCGAAAATTTTCATTTTTTCACGATTGCTCGGGATTTGCAGGATTCTGCATATGTTTGCACTATCGGCAAACCCAGCAGAAGCTTGAAAACACCGCAAAATATCAAAAATACCGAAAAAATCCCGTTTTTCACGAAATTTTCATTTTTTTCATGATTTCTCAGGGTTTTGGAGGTTTCTGCGTATGTTTGCACTATCGGAAAACCCAGCAGAAGCTTGAAAACACCGCAAAATACCAAAAATACAGAAAAAAAGTCACTTTTTCACGAAATTTTAAATAATTTCTCGAAAATTTTCATTTTTTTACGATTTCTCAGGGTTTGGAGGTTTCTGCGTATGTTTGCAGTATTGGAAAACCGGCCATATGCATGAAAACAATGCTCCTCGGGGTATGGAGGTTTCTGCGTATTTTTGCAACATTGGAAAACCGGCCAGATTCATGAAAACACCGAAAAATATCAAAAACACAGAAAAAATCACCTTTTTCACGAAATTTTCATTTTTTCATGATTTCTCAGGATTTTGGAGGTTTCTGCGTATGTTTGCACTATTGGAAAACCCGCCAGAAGCATGAAAACACTGCAAAATATCAAAAATAACGAAAAAAATCACGTTTTCCACGAAATTTTCATTTTTTTTTCGAAAATTTTCATTTCTACACGATTTCTTTGGGTTTGGAGGTTCTGCATATGTTTGCACTATCGAAAAACCCAGCAGAAGCATGAAAACACTGTAAAATATCAAAAATACCGAAAAAATCACGTTTTCCACGAAATTTTCATTTGTTTTTCGAAAATTTTCATTTTTTCACGATTTCTTTGGGTGTGGAGGTTCTGAATATGTTTGCACTATTGGAAAACCCGTCAGAAGCATGAAAACACCGCAAAATATCAAAAATATCGAAAAAAAAAAGCACGTTTTTCACGAAATTTTAAACTTTTTTTCGAAAATTTTAATTTCTACACGATTTCTTTGGGTTTGGAGGTTCTGCATATGTTTGCACTATCGGAAAACCCAGCAGAAGCTTGAAAACACCGCAAAATACCAAAAATACAGAAAAAAAATCACTTTTTCACGAAATTTTAAATAATTTTCTCGAAAATTTTCATTTTTTCACGATTTCTCAGGGTTTGGAGGTTTCTGCGTATGTTTGCAGTATTGGAAAACCGGCCAGATGCATGAGACGCTCCTCGGGGTATGGAGGTTTTTGCGTATTTTTGCACCATTGATAAACCGGCCAGATTCATGAAAACACCGAAAAATATCAAAAATACAGAAAAAATCACCTTTTTCACGAAATTTTCATTTTTTCACGATTTCTCAGGGTTTGAAGATTCTGCGTATGTTTGCACTATTGGAAAACCCGTCAGAAGCATGAAAACACTGCAAAATATCAAAAATACCGAAAAAATCACGTTTTCTACGAAATTTTCATTTTTATTTCGAAAATTTTCATTTTTTCACGATTGCTCGGGATTTGCAGGATTCTGCATATGTTTGCACTATCGGCAAACCCAGCAGAAGCTTGAAAACACCGCAAAATATCAAAAATACCGAAAAAAATCCCGTTTTTCACGAAATTTTCATTTTTTTCATGATTTCTCAGGGTTTTGGAGGTTTCTGCGTATGTTTGTAATATTGAAAAAAAACCCAGAAGCATGAAAACACCGAACAATATCAAAAATACCGAAAAAATCACGCTTTTCACGATTTTTTATTTTTTTTTCGAAAATTTTAATTTCTACACCGATTTCTTTGGGTTGAAAGGTTCTGCATCTTTTTGCACTATTGGAAAACCCACAAGAAGCATGAAATCACGGGAAAATATCAAAAATATCGAAAAAAATCACGTTTTACCACGAAATTTTAATTTTTTTTCGAAAATTTTAATTTCTTCACGATTTCTTTGGGTGCGGAGGTTCTGAATATGTTTGCACGATTTCTCAGGGTTTGGAGGTTTCTGCGCATGTTTGCAGTATTGGAAAACCGGCCAGATGCATGAGACGCTCCTCGGGGTATGGAGGTTTTTGCGTATTTTTGCACCATTGATAAACCGGCCAGATTCATGAAAACACCGAAAAATATCAAAAATACAGAAAAAATCACCTTTTTCACGAAATTTTCATTTTTTCACGATTTCTTTGGGTGCGGAGGTTCTGAATATGTTTGCACTATTGGAAAACCCGCCAGAAGCATGAAAACAAAGAACAATACGCATGTGGGTTAATGTTGCATTTATAATTAAAAAGAACAAAAAACATCACGTTTTAATATAAATTCAATATTTAATGATTTCCCGGTTAGTTCTGTTTGTTTTTTTGATAGGATTTTAATGTTAGGTGTCCAACGTCTTTATCGGGATGTTTTCGTCGTTCCTCGTGTTCTCGCGTGGTCACGTGACCGGCACGAAGGACTACATTAACACTTGGTCGGTAAATATGGCCAGAGCACCCGACCAACGTATTTTGTCGTACAAACAAATATGATACACTTATTCATCGTGCTAAGAAACCGAGAAAAAGTGCTGTACATTCTTCTATTTATTCAAGTATGGTTACATAACGGCGTTATAAACCGGTGTTAATTGAAGAAATGCCGATTAATTGACTACTTTTTAAGTAATTTTGACGATGTTTGTCATTTTCGTAAGAATGTACAGCACTTTTCGTTGCTCTCATACAATTACCTTTACGCTCGTACCTGTTTCATAAGTATTGATTTAGGGTAGTCGGGTGCTCTAGGACAATTCATAGAGCAAGTGTTAATGTTCATTCTCCAATATTGGAACTCTTCAGTGTTTTAAGTATCGAAATCGGCATATAGAAACGAACAAACGTTAATAAACGAATGCAATGGATCGTAATTAATTCAATTAATTATTTACAGATGATTTCCAAAGACATAAGGTATAGTTAGAAGTTTTCGGCTGTACACATGCAAGTTTGTAAATTCGTCACTGTGATGAAACCACCGTCCTCGTCGTTGCCATGACAGCCGATCGAAGCTGCGATCACGAATGCACTGACAAAGTGAAAGTTGAAGTATTTTTCGCAACATGCGGTTTAAACTTAAAATTACAACCACATCTCATATTGATTAGGGTTGTTTAATCATACCTGATCAATTGAATTATCAGAAAACTAACAAAAACATTAAAAAACACAGAATGAAGCCTTCGTGTCAGGCAGTGCAGACACAACGCGGGATCTGTAAACAATGTGACGTCATTGGAATGTACAAGTTGCAACAATGTACAACAATGTATATTTTACATGAATACACTAATGAGCAACAAAACGGGACGCAACATTAACCCACATGCGTATCAAAAATACAGAAAAAATCACGCTTTCCACGAAATTTTCATTTTTTTTTCGAAAATTTTCATTTTTTCACGATTTCTTTGGGTGTGGAGGTTCTGAATATGTTTGCACTATTGGAAAATCCGTCAGAAGCATGAAAACACCGCAAAAAATAAAAAATATCGAAAAAAATCACGTTTTTCACGAAATTTTAAATTTTTTTTCGAAAATTTTAATTTCTACACGATTTCTTTGGGTTTGGAGGTTCTGCATATGTTTGCACTATCGGAAAACCCAGCAGAAGCTTGAAAACACCGCAAAATACCAAAAATACAGAAAAAAAATCACTTTTTCACGAAATTTTAAATATTTTCTCGAAAATTTTCATTTTTTCACGATTTCTCAGGGTTTGGAGGTTTCTGCGCATGTTTGCAGTATTGGAAAACCGGCCAGATGCATGAGACGCTCCTCGGGGTATGGAGGTTTTTGCGTATTTTTGCACCATTGATAAACCGGCCAGATTCATGAAAACACCGAAAAATATCAAAAATACAGAAAAAATCACCTTTTTCACGAAATTTTCATTTTTTCACGATTTCTTTGGGTGCGGAGGTTCTGAATATGTTTGCACTATTGGAAAACCCGTCAGAAGCATGAAAACAAAGAACAACATCAAAAATACAGAAAAAATCACGCTTTCCACGAAATTTTCATTTTTTTTTCGAAAATTTTAATTTCTACACGATTTCTTTGGGTTTGGAGGTTCTGCATATGTTTGCACTATCGGAAAACCCAGCAGAAGCTTGAAAACACCGCAAAATACCAAAAATACAGAAAAAAAAATCACTTTTTCACGAAATTTTAAATATTTTCTCGAAAATTTTCATTTTTTCACGATTTCTCAGGGTTTGGAGGTTTCTGCGTATGTTTGCAGTATTGGAAAACCGGCCAGATGCATGAGACGCTCCTCGGGGTATGGAGGTTTTTGCGTATTTTTGCACCATTGATAAACCGGCCAGATTCATGAAAACACCGAAAAATATCAAAAATACAGAAAAAATCACCTTTTTCACGAAATTTTCATTTTTTCACGATTTCTCAGGGTTTGAAGATTCTGCGTATGTTTGCACTATTGGAAAACCCGTCAGAAGCATGAAAACACTGCAAAATATCAAAAATACCGAAAAAATCACGTTTTCTACGAAATTTTCATTTTTATTTCGAAAATTTTCATTTTTTCACGATTGCTCGGGATTTGCAGGATTCTGCATATGTTTGCACTATCGGCAAACCCAGCAGAAGCTTGAAAACACCGCAAAATATCAAAAATACCGAAAAAATCCCGTTTTTCACGAAATTTTCATTTTTTTCATGATTTCTCAGGGTTTTGGAGGTTTCTGCGTATGTTTGCACTATCGGAAAACCCAGCAGAAGCTTGAAAACACCGCAAAATACCAAAAATACAGAAAAAAAGTCACTTTTTCACGAAATTTTAAATAATTTCTCGAAAATTTTCATTTTTTTACGATTTCTCAGGGTTTGGAGGTTTCTGCGTATGTTTGCAGTATTGGAAAACCGGCCATATGCATGAAAACAATGCTCCTCGGGGTATGGAGGTTTCTGCGTATTTTTGCAACATTGGAAAACCGGCCAGATTCATGAAAACACCGAAAAATATCAAAAACACAGAAAAAATCACCTTTTTCACGAAATTTTCATTTTTTCATGATTTCTCAGGATTTTGGAGGTTTCTGCGTATGTTTGCACTATTGGAAAACCCGCCAGAAGCATGAAAACACTGCAAAATATCAAAAATAACGAAAAAAATCACGTTTTCCACGAAATTTTCATTTTTTTTTCGAAAATTTTCATTTCTACACGATTTCTTTGGGTTTGGAGGTTCTGCAGTATGTTTGCACTATCGAAAAACCCAGCAGAAGCATGAAAACACTGTAAAATATCAAAAATACCGAAAAAATCACGCTTTTCCACGAATTTTTCATTTGTTTTTCGAAAATTTTCATTTTTTCACGATTTCTTTGGGTGTGGAGGTTCTGAATATGTTTGCACTATTGGAAAACCCGTCAGAAGCATGAAAACACCGCAAAATATCAAAAATATCGAAAAAAAAAGCACGTTTTTCACGAAATTTTAAACTTTTTTTCGAAAATTTTAATTTCTACACGATTTCTTTGGGTTTGGAGGTTCTGCATATGTTTGCACTATCGGAAAACCCAGCAGAAGCTTGAAAACACCGCAAAATACCAAAAATACAGAAAAAAAAGTCACTTTTTCACGAAATTTTAAATAATTTCTCGAAAATTTTCATTTTTTCACGATTTCTCAGGGTTTGGAGGTTTCTGCGTATGTTTGCAGTATTGGAAAACCGGCCATATGCATGAAAACAATGCTCCTCGGGGTATGGAGGTTTCTGCGTATTTTTGCAACATTGGAAAACCGGCCAGATTCATGAAAACACCGAAAAATATCAAAAATACAGAAAAAATCACCTTTTTCACGAAATTTTCATTTTTTCACGATTTCTCAGGGTTTTGGAGGTTTCTGCGTATGTTTGCACTATTGGAAAACCCGCCAGAAGCATGAAAACACTGCAAAATATCAAAAATAACGAAAAAAATCACGTTTTCCACGAAATTTTCATTTTTTTTTTCGAAAATTTTCATTTTTTCACGATTTCTTTGGGTTTGGAGGTTCTGCGTATGTTTGCACTATTGGAAAACCCGCCAGAAGCATGAAAACACCGAACAATATCAAAAATACCGAAAAAATCACGCTTTTCACGCTTTTTTATTTTTTTTTCGAAAATTTTCAATTTTTCACGATTTCTCAGGGTGTGGAGGTTCTGAATATGTTTGCACTATTTGGAAACCCGTCAGAAGCATGAAAACACCGCAAAATATCAAAAATATCGAAAAAAATCACGTTTTTCATGAAATTTTAAACTTTTTTTTCGAAAATTTTGATTTCTAAACGATTTCTTTGGGTTTGGAGGTTCTGCATATGTTTGCACTATCGGAAAACCCAGCAGAAGCTTGAAAACACCGCAAATACCAAAAATACAGAAAAAAAAATCACTTTTCACGAAATTTTAAATATTTTCTCGAAAATTTTCATTTGTTCACGATTTCTCAGGGTTTGGAGGTTTCTGCGTATGTTTGCACCATTGGAAAACCGGCCAGATTCATGAATACACCGAAAAATATCAAAAATACAGAAAAAAACACCTTTTTTCACGAAATTTTCATTTTTTCATGATTTCTCAGGGTTTTAGAGGTTTCTGTGTATGTTTGCACTATCGAAAACCCAGCAGAAGCATGAAAACACTGCAAAATATCAAAAATACCGAAAAAATCACGTTTTCCACGAAATTTTCATTTTTTTTTTCGAAAATTTTCATTTTTTCACGATTTCTAGGGATTTGGAGGTTTCTGCATATGTTTGCACTATCGGCAAACCAAGCAGAAGCTTGAAAACACCGCAAAATATCAAAAATACAGAAAAAATCACCTTTTTCACGAAATTTTCATTTTTTTCACGATTTCTTTGGGTGTGGAGGTTCTGCATCTTTTTGCACTATTGGAAAACCCACCAGAAGCATGAAATCACGGGAAAATATCAAAAATATCGAAAAAAATCACGTTTTACCACGAAATTTTCATTTTTTTTCGAAAATTTTAATTTCTACACGATTTCTTTAGGTTTGGAGGTTCTGCATATGTTTGCACTATCGAAAAACCCAGCAGAAGCATGAAAACACTGTAAAATATCAAAAATACCGAAAAAATCACGTTTTCCACGAAATTTTCATTTTTTTTTTCGAAAATTTTCATTTTTTCACGATTTCTTTGGGTGTGGAGGTTCTGAATATGTTTGCACTATTGGAAAACCCGTCAGAAGCATGAAAACACCGCAAAATATCAAAAATATCGAAAAAAAATCACGTTTTTCACGAAATTTTAAAAAAAAATTTGAAAATTTTAATTTCTACACGATTTCTTTGGGTTTGGAGGTTCTGCATATGTTTGCACTATCGGAAAACCCAGCAGAAGCTTGAAAACACCGCAAAATACCAAAAATACAGAAAAAAAAGTCACTTTTTCACGAAATTTTAAATAATTTCTCGAAAATTTTCATTTTTTCACGATTTCTCAGGGTTTGGAGGTTTCTGCGTATGTTTGCAGTATTGGAAAACCGGCCATATGCATGAAAACAATGCTCCTCGGGGTATGGAGGTTTCTGCGTATTTTTGCAACATTGGAAAACCGGCCAGATTCATGAAAACACCGAAAAATATCAAAAACACAGAAAAAATCACCTTTTTCACGAAATTTTCATTTTTTCATGATTTCTCAGGATTTTGGAGGTTTCTGCGTATGTTTGCACTATTGGAAAACCCGCCAGAAGCATGAAAACACTGCAAAATATCAAAAATAACGAAAAAAATCACGTTTTCCACGAAATTTTCATTTTTTTTTCGAAAATTTTCATTTTCTACACGATTTCTTTGGGTTTGGAGGTTCTGCATCTGTTTGCACTATCGAAAAACCCAGCAGAAGCATGAAAACACTGTAAAATATCAAAAATACCGAAAAAATCACGTTTTCCACGAAATTTTCATTTGTTTTTCGAAAATTTTCATTTTTTCACGATTTCTTTGGGTGTGGAGGTTCTGAATATGTTTGCACTATTGGAAAACCCGTCAGAAGCATGAAAACACCGCAAAATATCAAAAATATCGAAAAAAAAAAGCACGTTTTTCACGAAATTTTAAAACTTTTTTCGAAAATTTTAATTTCTACACGATTTCTTTGGGTTTGGAGGTTCTGCATATGTTTGCACTATCGGAAAACCCAGCAGAAGCTTGAAAACACCGCAAAATACCAAAAATACAGAAAAAAAAAGTCACTTTTTCACGAAATTTTAAATAATTTCTCGAAAATTTTCATTTTTTCACGATTTCTCAGGGTTTGGAGGTTTCTGCGTATGTTTGCAGTATTGGAAAACCGGCCATATGCATGAAAACAATGCTCCTCGGGGTATGGAGGTTTCTGCGTATTTTTGCAACATTGGAAAACCGGCCAGATTCATGAAAACACCGAAAAATATCAAAAACACAGAAAAAATCACCTTTTTCACGAAATTTTCATTTTTTCATAATTTCTCAGGATTTTGGAGGTTTCTGCGTATGTTTGCACTATTGGAAAACCCGCCAGAAGCATGAAAACACTGCAAAATATCAAAAATAACGAAAAAAATCACGTTTTCCACGAAATTTTCATTTTTTTTTCGAAAATTTTCATTTTTTCACGATTTCTCAAGGTTTGGAGATTTCTGCATATGTTTGCACTATCGGAAAACCCGCCAGAAGCATGAAAACACCACAAAATATCAAAAATACCGACAAAATCACATTTTCACGAAAATGTTCAATTTCTTTCGAAAATTTTCATTTTTCACGATTTCTCAGGGTGTGGAGGTTCTGAATATGTTTGCACTATTTGGAAACCCGTCAGAAGCATGAAAACACCGCAAAATATCAAAAATACCGAAAAAATCACGCTTTTCACGATTTTTTATTTTTTTTTCGAAAATTTTCAATTTTTCACGATTTCTCAGGGTGTGGAGGTTCTGAATATGTTTGCACTATTTGGAAACCCGTCAGAAGCATGAAAACACCGCAAAATATCAAAAATATCGAAAAAAATCACGTTTTTCATGAAATTTTTAACTTTTTTTTTCGAAAATTTTGATTTCTACACGATTTCTTTGGGTTTGGAGGTTCTGCATATGTTTGCACTATCGGAAAACCCAGCAGAAGCTTGAAAACACCGCAAATACCAAAATACAGAAAATCACTTTTCACGAAATTTTAAATATTTTCTCGAAAATTTTCATTTGTTCACGATATCTCAGGGTTTGGAGGTTTCTGCGTATGTTTGCAGTATTGGAAAACCGGCCAGATTCATGAATACACCAAAAATATCAAAAATACAGAAAAAAACACCTTTTTTCACGAAATTTTCATTTTTTCATGATTTCTCAGGGTTTTGGAGGTTTCTGCGTATGTTTGCACTATTGGAAAACCCGCCAGAAGCATGAAAACACTGCAAAATATCAAAAATAACGAAAAACATCACGTTTTCCACGAAATTTTCATTTTTTTTTCGAAAATTTTCATTTTTTTACGATTTCTAGGGATTTGGAGGATTCTGCATATGTTTGCACTATCGGCAAACCAAGCAGAAGCTTGAAAACACCGCAAAATATCAAAAATACAGAAAAAATCACCTTTTTCACGAAATTTTCATTTTTTTCACGATTTCTTTGGGTGTGGAGGTTCTGAATATGTTTGCACTATCGAAAAACCCAGCAGAAGCATGAAAACACTGCAAAATATCAAAAATACAGAAAAAAACACCTTTTTCACGAAATTTTCATTTTTTTTCATGATTTCTCAGGGTTTTGGAGGTTTCTGCGTATGTTTGTAATATTGGAAAACCCGCCAGAAGCATGAAAACACCGAACAATATCAAAAATACCGAAAAAATCACGCTTGCCACGATTTTTTATTTTTTTTTTTGAAAATTTTAATTTCTACACCGATTTCTTTGGGTTTGGAGGTTCTGCATCTTTTTGCACTATTGGAAAACCCACCAGAAGCATGAAATCACGGGAAAATATCAAAAATATCGAAAAAAAAATCACGTTTTACCACGAAATTTTAATTTTTTTTCGAAAATTTTAATTTCTACACGATTTCTTTGGGTGCGGAGGTTCTGAATATGTTTGCACTATTGGAAAACCCGCCAGAAGCATGAAAACACTGCAAAATATCAAAAATAACGAAAAAAATCACGTTTTCCACGAAATTTTCATTTTATTTTCGAAAATTTTTATTTTTTCACGATTTCGCGGGATTTAGAGGATTCTGCATATGTTTGCACTATCGGCAAACCCAGCAGAAGCTTAAAAACACCGCAAAATATTAAAAATACAGAAAAAATCACCTTCTTCACGAAATTTTCATTTTTTCATGATTTCTCAGGGTTTTGGAGGTTTCTGCGTATGTTTGCACTATTGGAAAACCCGCCAGAAGCATGAAAACACCGAACAATATAAAAAATACCGAAAAAATCACGCTTTTCACGATTTTTTAATTTTTTTTCGAAAATTTTAATTTCTACACTATTTCTTTGGGTTTGAAGGTTCTGCATCTTTTTGCACTATTGGAAAACACGCCAGAAGCATGAAATCACAGCAAAATATCAAAAATACAGAAAAAATCACTTTTTCAAGAAATTTTAAATATTTTCTCGAAAATTTTCATTTTTTCACGATTTCTCAGGGTTTGGAGGTTTCTGCGTATGTTTGCAGTATTGGAAAAACGGCCAGATGCATGAAAACAACGCTCCTCGGGGTATGGAGGTTACTGCGTATTTTTGCACCATTGGAAAACCGGCCAGATTCATGAAAACACCGAAAAATATCAAAAATACAGAAAAAATCACCTTTTTCACGAAATTTTCATTTTTTTCACGATTTCTCAGGGTTTTGCAGGATTCTGCATATGTTTGCACTATCGGCAAACCCAGAAGAAGCTTGAAAACACCGCAAAATATCAAAAATACCGAAAAAATCCCGTTTTTCACGAAATTTTCATTTTTTTCATGATTTCTCAGGGTTTTAGAGGTTTCTGGGTATGTTTGCACTATTGAAAAACCCGCCAGAAGCATGAAAACACCGAACAATATCAAAAATACCGAAAAAATCACGCTTTTTCACGATTTTTTATTTTTTTTTCGAAAATTTTAATTTCTACACCGATTTCTTTTGGTTTGGAGGTTCTGCATCTTTTTGCACTCTTGGAAAACCCACCAGAAGCATGAAATCACGGGAAAATATCAAAAATAGCGAAAAAAATCACGTTTTACCACGAAATTTTATTTTTTTTTCGAAAATTTTAATTTCAGCACGATTTCTTTGGGTTTGGAGGTTCTGAATATGTTTGCACTATTGGAAAACCCGCCAGAAGCATGAAAACACCGAACAATATCAAAAATACAGAAAAAAATCACGTTTTCCACGAAATTTTCATTTTTTTTTTTCGAAAATTTTCATTTTTTCACGATTTCTTTGGGTGTGGAGGTTCTGAATATGTTTGCACTATTGGAAAACCCGTCAGAAGCATGAAAACACCGCAAAATATCAAAAATATCGAAAAAAAAACACGTTTTTCACGAAATTTTCATTTTTTTTTGCGAAAATTTTCATTTTTTCACGATTTCTAGGGATTTGGAGGATTCTGCATATGTTTTCACTATCGGCAAACCAAGCAGAAGCTTGAAAACACCGCAAAATATCAAAAATACAGAAAAAATCACCTTTTCCACGAAATTTTCATTTTTTTCACGATTTCTTTGGGTGTGGAGGTTCTGAATATGTTTGCACTATCGAAAAACCCAGCAGAAGCATGAAAACACTGCAAAATATCAAAAATACCGAAAAAATCACGTTTTCCACGAAATTTTCATTTTTTTTTTCGAAAATTTTCATTTTTTCACGATTTCTAGGGATTTGGAGGATTCTGCATATGTTCGCACTATCGGCAAACCAAGCAGAAGCTTGAAAACACCGCAAAATATTAAAAATACAGAAAAAATCACCTTTTTCACGAAATTTTCATTTTTTCATCATTTCTCAGGGTTTTGGAGGTTTCTGCGTATGTTTGCACTATTGGAAAACCCGCCAGAAGCATGAAAACACCGAACAATATAAAAAATACCGAAAAAATCACGCTTTTCACGATTTTTTATTTTTTTTTCGAAAATTTTAATTTCTACACCGATTTCTTTGGGTTTAAAGGTTCTGCATCTTTTTGCACTATTGGAAAACCCGCCAGAAGCATGAAATCACCGCAAAATATCAAAAATATCGAAAAAAAATCACGTTTTCCACGAAATTTTCATTTTTTTTTCGAAAATTTTCATTTTTTCACGATTTCTTTGGGTTTGGAGGTTCTGCGTATGTTTGCACTATTGGAAAACCCGCCAGAAGCATGAAAACACCGAACAATATCAAAAATACCGAAAAAATCACGCTTTTCACGATTTTTTATTTTTTTTTCGAAAATTTTCAATTTTTCACGATTTCTCAGGGTGTGGAGGTTCTGAATATGTTTGCACTATTTGGAAACCCGTCAGAAGCATGAAAACACCGCAAAATATCAAAAATATCGAAAAAAATCACGTTTTTCATGAAATTTTAAACTTTTTTTTCGAAAATTTTGATTTCTACACGATTTCTTTGGGTTTGGAGGTTCTGCATATGTTTGCACTATCGGAAAACCCAGCAGAAGCTTGAAAACACCGCAAATACCAAAAATACAGAAAAAAAAATCACTTTTCACGAAATTTTAAATATTTTCTCGAAAATTTTCATTTGTTCACGATATCTCAGGGTTTGGAGGTTTCTGCGTATGTTTGCAGTATTGGAAAACCGGCCAGATTCATGAATACACCAAAAATATCAAAAATACAGAAAAAAACACCTTTTTTTCACGAAATTTTCATTTTTTCATGATTTCTCAGGGTTTTGGAGGTTTCTGCGTATGTTTGCACTATTGGAAAACCCGCCAGAAGCATGAAAACACTGCAAAATATCAAAAATAACGAAAAACATCACGTTTTCCACGAAATTTTCATTTTTTTTTCGAAAATTTTCATTTTTTTACGATTTCTAGGGATTTGGAGGATTCTGCATATGTTTGCACAATCGGCAAACCAAGCAGAAGCTTGAAAACACCGCAAAATATCAAAAATACAGAAAAAATCACCTTTTTCACGAAATTTTCATTTTTTTCACGATTTCTTTGGGTGTGGAGGTTCTGAATATGTTTGCACTATCGAAAAACCCAGCAGAAGCATGAAAACACTGCAAAATATCAAAAATACAGAAAAAAACACCTTTTTCACGAAATTTTCATTTTTTTTCATGATTTCTCAGGGTTTTGGAGGTTTCTGCGTATGTTTGTAATATTGGAAAACCCGCCAGAAGCATGAAAACACCGAACAATATCAAAAATACCGAAAAAATCACGCTTGCCACGAATTTTTATTTTTTTTTTTGAAAATTTTAATTTCTACACCGATTTCTTTGGGTTTGGAGGTTCTGCATCTTTTTGCACTATTGGAAAACCCACCAGAAGCATGAAATCACGGGAAAATATCAAAAATATCGAAAAAAAATCACGTTTTACCACGAAATTTTCATTTTTTTTTCGAAAATTTTCATTTTTTCACGATTTCTTTGGGTTTGGAGGTTCTGCGTATGTTTGCACTATTGGAAAACCCGCCAGAAGCATGAAAACACCGAACAATATCAAAAATACCGAAAAAATCACGCTTTTCACGATTTTTTATTTTTTTTTTCGAAAATTTTCAATTTTTCACGATTTCTCAGGGTGTGGAGGTTCTGAATATGTTTGCACTATTTGGAAACCCGTCAGAAGCATGAAAACACCGCAAAATATCAAAAATATCGAAAAAAATCACGTTTTTCATGAAATTTTTAACTTTTTTTTCGAAAATTTTGATTTCTACACGATTTCTTTGGGTTTGGAGGTTCTGCATATGTTTGCACTATCGGAAAACCCAGCAGAAGCTTGAAAACACCGCAAATACCAAAAATACAGAAAAAAAAATCACTTTTCACGAAATTTTAAATATTTTCTCGAAAATTTTCATTTGTTCACGATATCTCAGGGTTTGGAGGTTTCTGCGTATGTTTGCAGTATTGGAAAACCGGCCAGATTCATGAATACACCAAAAATATCAAAAATACAGAAAAAAACACCTTTTTTCACGAAATTTTCATTTTTTCATGATTTCTCAGGGTTTTGGAGGTTTCTGCGTATGTTTGCACTATTGGAAAACCCGCCAGAAGCATGAAAACACTGCAAAATATCAAAAATAACGAAAAACATCACGTTTTCCACGAAATTTTCATTTTTTTTTCGAAAATTTTCATTTTTTTACGATTTCTAGGGATTTGGAGGATTCTGCATATGTTTGCACAATCGGCAAACCAAGCAGAAGCTTGAAAACACCGCAAAATATCAAAAATACAGAAAAAATCACCTTTTTCACGAAATTTTCATTTTTTTCACGATTTCTTTGGGTGTGGAGGTTCTGAATATGTTTGCACTATCGAAAAACCCAGCAGAAGCATGAAAACACTGCAAAATATCAAAAATACAGAAAAAAACACCTTTTTCACGAAATTTTCATTTTTTTTCATGATTTCTCAGGGTTTTGGAGGTTTCTGCGTATGTTTGTAATATTGGAAAACCCGCCAGAAGCATGAAAACACCGAACAATATCAAAAATACCGAAAAAATCACGCTTTTCACGATTTTTTATTTTTTTTTTGAAAATTTTAATTTCTACACCGATTTCTTTGGGTTTGGAGGTTCTGCATCTTTTTGCACTATTGGAAAACCCACCAGAAGCATGAAATCACGGGAAAATATCAAAAATATCGAAAAAAAAATCACGTTTTACCACGAAATTTTAATTTTTTTTCGAAAATTTTAATTTCTACACGATTTCTTTGGGTGCGGAGGTTCTGAATATGTTTGCACTATTGGAAAACCCGCCAGAAGCATGAAAACACTGCAAAATATCAAAAATAACGAAAAAAATCACGTTTTCCACGAAATTTTCATTTTATTTTCGAAAATTTTTATTTTTTCACGATTTCGCGGGATTTAGAGGATTCTGCATATGTTTGCACTATCGGCAAACCCAGCAGAAGCTTAAAAACACCGCAAAATATTAAAAATACAGAAAAAATCACCTTCTTCACGAAATTTTCATTTTTTCATGATTTCTCAGGGTTTTGGAGGTTTCTGCGTATGTTTGCACTATTGGAAAACCCGCCAGAAGCATGAAAACACCGAACAATATAAAAAATACCGAAAAAATCACGCTTTTCACGATTTTTTAATTTTTTTTCGAAAATTTTAATTTCTACACTATTTCTTTGGGTTTGAAGGTTCTGCATCTTTTTGCACTATTGGAAAACACGCCAGAAGCATGAAATCACCGCAAAATATCAAAAATACAGAAAAAATCACTTTTTCAAGAAATTTTAAATATTTTCTCGAAAATTTTCATTTTTTCACGATTTCTCAGGGTTTGGAGGTTTCTGCGTATGTTTGCAGTATTGGAAAAACGGCCAGATGCATGAAAACAACGCTCCTCGGGGTATGGAGGTTACTGCGTATTTTTGCACCATTGGAAAACCGGCCAGATTCATGAAAACACCGAAAAATATCAAAAATACAGAAAAAATCACCTTTTTCACGAAATTTTCATTTTTTTCACGATTTCTCAGGGTTTTGCAGGATTCTGCATATGTTTGCACTATCGGCAAACCCAGAAGAAGCTTGAAAACACCGCAAAATATCAAAAATACCGAAAAAATCCCGTTTTTCACGAAATTTTCATTTTTTTCATGATTTCTCAGGGTTTTAGAGGTTTCTGGGTATGTTTGCACTATTGAAAAACCCGCCAGAAGCATGAAAACACCGAACAATATCAAAAATACCGAAAAAATCACGTTTTTCACGATTTTTTATTTTTTTTTCGAAAATTTTAATTTCTACACCGATTTCTTTTGGTTTGGAGGTTCTGCATCTTTTTGCACTCTTGGAAAACCCACCAGAAGCATGAAATCACGGGAAAATATCAAAAATAGCGAAAAAAATCACGTTTTACCACGAAATTTTATTTTTTTTTCGAAAATTTTAATTTCAGCACGATTTCTTTGGGTTTGGAGGTTCTGAATATGTTTGCACTATTGGAAAACCCGCCAGAAGCATGAAAACACCGAACAATATCAAAAATACAGAAAAAAATCACGTTTTCCACGAAATTTTCATTTTTTTTTTCGAAAATTTTCATTTTTTCACGATTTCTTTGGGTGTGGAGGTTCTGAATATGTTTGCACTATTGGAAAACCCGTCAGAAGCATGAAAACACCGCAAAATATCAAAAATATCGAAAAAAAAACACGTTTTTCACGAAATTTTCATTTTTTTTTGCGAAAATTTTCATTTTTTCACGATTTCTAGGGATTTGGAGGATTCTGCATATGTTTTCACTATCGGCAAACCAAGCAGAAGCTTGAAAACACCGCAAAATATCAAAAATACAGAAAAAATCACCTTTTTCACGAAATTTTCATTTTTTTCACGATTTCTTTGGGTGTGGAGGTTCTGAATATGTTTGCACTATCGAAAAACCCAGCAGAAGCATGAAAACACTGCAAAATATCAAAAATACCGAAAAAATCACGTTTTCCACGAAATTTTCATTTTTTTTTCGAAAATTTTCATTTTTTCACGATTTCTAGGGATTTGGAGGATTCTGCATATGTTCGCACTATCGGCAAACCAAGCAGAAGCTTGAAAACACCGCAAAATATTAAAAATACAGAAAAAATCACCTTTTTCACGAAATTTTCATTTTTTCATCATTTCTCAGGGTTTTGGAGGTTTCTGCGTATGTTTGCACTATTGGAAAACCCGCCAGAAGCATGAAAACACCGAACAATATAAAAAATACCGAAAAAATCACGCTTTTCACGATTTTTTATTTTTTTTTCGAAAATTTTAATTTCTACACCGATTTCTTTGGGTTTAAAGGTTCTGCATCTTTTTGCACTATTGGAAAACCCGCCAGAAGCATGAAATCACCGCAAAATATCAAAAATATCGAAAAAAATCACGTTTTACCACGAAATTTTAATTTTTTTTCGAAAATTTTAATTTCTTCACGATTTCTTTGGGTGCGGAGGTTCTGAATATGTTTGCACTATTGGAAAACCCGCCAGAAGCATGAAAACAAAGAACAATATCAAAAATACAGAAAAAATCACGCTTTCCACGAAATTTTCATTTTTTTTTTCGAAAATTTTCATTTTTTCACGATTTCTCAGGGTTTGAAGATTCTGCGTATGTTTGCACTATTGGAAAACCCGTCAGAAGCATGAAAACACTGCAAAATATCAAAAATACCGAAAAAAACACGTTTTCTACGAAATTTTCATTTTTATTTCGAAAATTTTCATTTTTTCACGATTGCTCGGGATTTGCAGGATTCTGCATATGTTTGCACTATCGGCAAACCCAGCAGAAGCTTGAAAACACCGCAAAATATCAAAAATACCGAAAAAATCCCGTTTTTCACGAAATTTTCATTTTTTTCATGATTTCTCAGGGTTTTGGAGGTTTCTGCGTATGTTTGTAATATTGGAAAACCCCCCAGAAGCATGAAAACACCGAACAATATCAAAAATACCGAAAAAATCACGCTTTTCACGATTTTTTATTTTTTTTTCGAAAATTTTAATTTCTACACCGATTTCTTTGGGTTGAAAGGTTCTGCATCTTTTTGCACTATTGGAAAACCCACAAGAAGCATGAAATCACGGGAAAATATCAAAAATATCGAAAAAAATCACGTTTTACCACGAAATTTTAATTTTTTTTCGAAAATTTTAATTTCTTCACGATTTCTTTGGGTGCGGAGGTTCTGAATATGTTTGCACGATTTCTCAGGGTTTGGAGGTTTCTGCGCATGTTTGCAGTATTGGAAAACCGGCCAGATGCATGAGACGCTCCTCGGGGTATGGAGGTTTTTGCGTATTTTTGCACCATTGATAAACCGGCCAGATTCATGAAAACACCGAAAAATATCAAAAATACAGAAAAAATCACCTTTTTCACGAAATTTTCATTTTTTCACGATTTCTTTGGGTGCGGAGGTTCTGAATATGTTTGCACTATTGGAAAACCCGCCAGAAGCATGAAAACAAAGAACAATATCAAAAATACAGAAAAAATCACGCTTTCCACGAAATTTTCATTTTTTTTTCGAAAATTTTCATTTTTTCACGATTTCTTTGGGTGTGGAGGTTCTGAATATGTTTGCACTATTGGAAAATCCGTCAGAAGCATGAAAACACCGCAAAAAATAAAAAATATCGAAAAAAATCACGTTTTTCACGAAATTTTAAATTTTTTTTCGAAAATTTTAATTTCTACACGATTTCTTTGGGTTTGGAGGTTCTGCATATGTTTGCACTATCGGAAAACCCAGCAGAAGCTTGAAAACACCGCAAAATACCAAAAATACAGAAAAAAAAATCACTTTTTCACGAAATTTTAAATATTTTCTCGAAAATTTTCATTTTTTCACGATTTCTCAGGGTTTGGAGGTTTCTGCGCATGTTTGCAGTATTGGAAAACCGGCCAGATGCATGAGACGCTCCTCGGGGTATGGAGGTTTTTGCGTATTTTTGCACCATTGATAAACCGGCCAGATTCATGAAAACACCGAAAAATATCAAAAATACAGAAAAAATCACCTTTTTCACGAAATTTTCATTTTTTCACGATTTCTTTGGGTGCGGAGGTTCTGAATATGTTTGCACTATTGGAAAACCCGCCAGAAGCATGAAAACAAAGAACAACATCAAAAATACAGAAAAAATCACGCTTTCCACGAAATTTTCATTTTTTTTTCGAAAATTTTAATTTCTACACGATTTCTTTGGGTTTGGAGGTTCTGCATATGTTTGCACTATCGGAAAACCCAGCAGAAGCTTGAAAACACCGCAAAATACCAAAAATACAGAAAAAAAAATCACTTTTTCACGAAATTTTAAATATTTTCTCGAAAATTTTCATTTTTTCACGATTTCTCAGGGTTTGGAGGTTTCTGCGTATGTTTGCAGTATTGGAAAACCGGCCATATGCATGAAAACAATGCTCCTCGGGGTATGGAGGTTTTCTGCGTATTTTTGCAACATTGATAAACCGGCCAGATTCATGAAAACACCGAAAAATATCAAAAATACAGAAAAAATCACCTTTTTCACGAAATTTTCATTTTTTCACTGATTTCTCAGGATTTTGAAGATTTCTGCGTATGTTTGCACTATTGGAAAACCCGTCAGAAGCATGAAAACACTGCAAAATATCAAAAATACCGAAAAAATCACGTTTTCTACGAAATTTTCATTTTTATTTCGAAAATTTTCATTTTTACACGATTTCTTTGGGTTTGGAGGTTCTGCATATGTTTGCACTATCGAAAAACCCAGCAGAAGCATGAAAACACTGTAAAATATCAAAAATACCGAAAAAATCACGTTTTCCACGAAATTTTCATTTGTTTTTTCGAAATTTTCATTTTTTCACGATTTCTTTGGGTGTGGAGGTTCTGAATATGTTTGCACTATTGGAAAACCCGTCAGAAGCATGAAAACACCGCAAAATATCAAAAATATCGAAAAAAAAAGCACGTTTTTCACGAAATTTTAAACTTTTTTTCGAAAATTTTAATTTCTACACGATTTCTTTGGGTTTGGAGGTTCTGCATATGTTTGCACTATCGGAAAACCCAGCAGAAGCTTGAAAACACCGCAAAATACCAAAAATATAGAAAAAAAATCACTTTTTCACGAAATTTTAAATAATTTCTCGAAAATTTTCATTTTTTCACGATTTCTCAGGGTTTGGAGGTTTCTGCGTATGTTTGCAGTATTGGAAAACCGGCCAGATGCATGAGACGCTCCTCGGGGTATGGAGGTTTTTGCGTATTTTTGCACCATTGATAAACCGGCCAGATTCATGAAAACACCGAAAAATATCAAAAATACAGAAAAAATCACCTTTTTCACGAAATTTTCATTTTTTCACGATTTCTTTGGGTGCGGAGGTTCTGAATATGTTTGCACTATTGGAAAACCCGCCAGAAGCATGAAAACAAAGAACAATATCAAAAATACAGAAAAAATCACGCTTTCCACGAAATTTTCATTTTTTTTTTCGAAAATTTTCATTTTTTCACGATTTCTTTGGGTGTGGAGGTTCTGAATATGTTTGCACTATTGGAAAATCCGTCAGAAGCATGAAAACACCGCAAAAAATAAAAAATATCGAAAAAAATCACGTTTTTCACGAAATTTTAAATTTTTTTTCGAAAATTTTAATTTCTACACGATTTCTTTGGGTTTGGAGGTTCTGCATATGTTTGCACTATCGGAAAACCCAGCAGAAGCTTGAAAACACCGCAAAATACCAAAAATGCAGAAAAAAAAATCACTTTTTCACGAAATTTTAAATATTTTCTCGAAAATTTTCATTTTTTCACGATTTCTCAGGGTTTGGAGGTTTCTGCGTATGTTTGCAGTATTGGAAAACCGGCCAGATGCATGAGACGCTCCTCGGGGTATGGAGGTTTTTGCGTATTTTTGCACCATTGATAAACCGGCCAGATTCATGAAAACACCGAAAAATATCAAAAATACAGAAAAAATCACCTTTTTCACGAAATTTTCATTTTTTCACGATTTCTCAGGGTTTGAAGATTCTGCGTATGTTTGCACTATTGGAAAACCCGTCAGAAGCATGAAAACACTGCAAAATATCAAAAATACCGAAAAAATCACGTTTTCTACGAAATTTTCATTTTTATTTCGAAAATTTTCATTTTTTCACGATTTCTCGGGATTTGCAGGATTCTGCATATGTTTGCACTATTGGAAAACCCGCCAGAAGCATGAAAAACACCGCAAAAAATAAAAAAAATATCGAAAAAAATCACGTTTTTTCACGAAATTTTAAATTTTTTTTCGAAAATTTTAATTCTACACGATTTCTTTGGGTTTGGAGGTTCTGCATATGTTTGCACTATCGGAAAACCCAGCAGAAGCTTGAAAACACCGCAAAATACCAAAAATACAGAAAAAAAATCACTTTTTCACGAAATTTTAAATATTTTCTCGAAAATTTCATTTTTTCACGATTTCTTTGGGTTTGGAGGTTCTGCGTATGTTTGCAGTATTGGAAAACCGGCCAGATGCATGAGACGCTCCTCGGGGTATGGAGGTTTTTGCGTATTTTTGCACCATTGATAAACCGGCCAGATTCATGAAAACACCGAAAAATATCAAAAATACAGAAAAAATCACCTTTTTCACGAAATTTTCATTTTTTCACGATTTCTTTGGGTGCGGAGGTTCTGAATATGTTTGCACTATTGGAAAACCCGTCAGAAGCATGAAAACACTGCAAATATCAAAAATACCGAAAAAATCACGTTTTCCACGAAATTTTCATTTTATTTTCGAAAATTTTATTTTTTCACGATTTCGCGGGATTTAGAGGATTCTGCATATGTTTGCACTATCGGCAAACCCAGCAGAAGCTTAAAAACACCGCAAAATATTAAAAATACAGAAAAAATCACCTTTTTCACGAAATTTTCATTTTTTCATGATTTCTCAGGGTTTTGGAGGTTTCTGCGTATGTTTGCACTATTGGAAAACCCGCCAGAAGCATGAAAACACCGAACAATATAAAAAATACCGAAAAAATCACGCTTTTCACGATTTTTTAATTTTTTTTCGAAAATTTTAATTTCTACACTATTTCTTTGGGTTTGAAGGTTCTGCATCTTTTTGCACTATTGGAAAACCCGCCAGAAGCATGAAATCACCGCAAAATATCAAAAATACAGAAAAAATCACTTTTTCAAGAAATTTTAAATATTTTCTCGAAAATTTTCATTTTTTCACGATTTCTCAGGGTTTGGAGGTTTCTGCGTATGTTTGCAGTATTGGAAAAACGGCCAGATGCATGAAAACAACGCTCCTCGGGGTATGGAGGTTACTGCGTATTTTTGCACCATTGGAAAACCGGCCAGATTCATGAAAACACCGAAAAATATCAAAAATACAGAAAAAATCACCTTTTTCACGAAATTTTCATTTTTTTCACGATTTCTCAGGGTTTTGCAGGATTCTGCATATGTTTGCACTATCGGCAAACCCAGAAGAAGCTTGAAAACACCGTAAAATATCAAAAATACCGAAAAAATCCCGTTTTTCACGAAATTTTCATTTTTTTCATGATTTCTCAGGGTTTTAGAGGTTTCTGGGTATGTTTGCACTATTGAAAAACCCGCCAGAAGCATGAAAACACCGAACAATATCAAAAATACCGAAAAAATCACGCTTTTCACGATTTTTTATTTTTTTTTCGAAAATTTTAATTTCTACACCGATTTCTTTTGGTTTGGAGGTTCTGCATCTTTTTGCACTCTTGGAAAACCCACCAGAAGCATGAAATCACGGGAAAATATCAAAAATAGCGAAAAAAATCACGTTTTACCACGAAATTTTATTTTTTTTTCGAAAATTTTAATTTCAGCACGATTTCTTTGGGTTTGGAGGTTCTGAATATGTTTGCACTATTGGAAAACCCGCCAGAAGCATGAAAACACCGAACAATATCAAAAATACAGAAAAAAATCACGTTTCCCACGAAATTTTCATTTTATTTTCGAAAATTTTCATTTTTTCACGATTTCGCGGGATTTAGAGGATTCTGCATATGTTTACACTATAGGCAAACCCAGCAGAAGCTTGAAAACACCGCAAAATATTAAAAATACAGAAAAAATCACCTTTTTCACGAAATTTTCATTTTTTCATCATTTCTCAGGGTTTTGGAGGTTTCTGCGTATGTTTGCACTATTGGAAAACCCGCCAGAAGCATGAAAACACCGAACAATATCAAAAATACCGAAAAAATCACGCTTTTCACGATTTTTTATTTTTTTTTTCGAAAATTTTAATTTCTACACCGATTTCTTTGGGTTTGAAAGGTTCTGCATCTTTTTGCACTATTGGAAAACCCGCCAGAAGCATGAAATCACCGCAAAATATCAAAAATATCGAAAAAAAATCACGTTTTACCACGAAATTTTCATTTTTTTTTCGAAAATTTTAATTTCTTCACGATTTCTTTGGGTGCGGAGGTTCTGAATATGTTTGCACTATTGGAAAACCCGCCAGAAGCATGAAAACAAAGAACAATATCAAAATACAGAAAAAATCACGCTTTCCACGAAATTTTTCATTTTTTTTTCGAAAATTTTCATTTTTTCACGATTTCTTTGGGTGTGGAGGTTCTGAATATGTTTGCACTATTGGAAAATCCGTCAGAAGCATGAAAACACCGCAAAAAATAAAAAATATCGAAAAAAATCACGTTTTTCACGAAATTTTAAAATTTTTTTCGAAAATTTTAATTTCTACACGATTTCTTTGGGTTTGGAGGTTCTGCATATGTTTGCACTATCGGAAAACCCAGCAGAAGCTTGAAAACACCGCAAAATACCAAAAATACAGAAAAAAAAATCACTTTTTCACGAAATTTTAAATATTTTCTCGAAAATTTTCATTTTTTCACGATTTCTCAGGGTTTGGAGGTTTCTGCGCATGTTTGCAGTATTGGAAAACCGGCCAGATGCATGAGACGCTCCTCGGGGTATGGAGGTTTTTGCGTATTTTTGCACCATTGATAAACCGGCCAGATTCATGAAAACACCGAAAAATATCAAAAATACAGAAAAAATCACCTTTTTCACGAAATTTTCATTTTTTCACGATTTCTTTGGGTGCGGAGGTTCTGAATATGTTTGCACTATTGGAAAACCCGCCAGAAGCATGAAAACAAAGAACAATATCAAAAATACAGAAAAAATCACGCTTTCCACGAAATTTTCATTTTTTTTTCGAAAATTTTCATTTTTTCACGATTTCTTTGGGTGTGGAGGTTCTGAATATGTTTGCACTATTGGAAAATCCGTCAGAAGCATGAAAACACCGCAAAAAATAAAAAATATCGAAAAAAAATCACGTTTTTCACGAAATTTTAAATTTTTTTTCGAAAATTTTAATTTCTACACGATTTCTTTGGGTTTGGAGGTTCTGCATATGTTTGCACTATCGGAAAACCCAGCAGAAGCTTGAAAACACCGCAAAATACCAAAAATAGCAGAAAAAAAAATCACTTTTTCACGAAATTTTAAATATTTTCTCGAAAATTTTCATTTTTTTCACGATTTCTCAGGGTTTGGAGGTTTCTGCGTATGTTTGCAGTATTGGAAAACCGGCCAGATGCATGAGACGCTCCTCGGGGTATGGAGGTTTTTGCGTATTTTTGCACCATTGATAAACCGGCCAGATTCATGAAAACACCGAAAAATATCAAAAATACAGAAAAAATCACCTTTTTCACGAAATTTTCATTTTTTCACGATTTCTCAGGGTTTGAAGATTCTGCGTATGTTTGCACTATTGGAAAACCCGTCAGAAGCATGAAAACACTGCAAAATATCAAAAATACCGAAAAAATCACGTTTTCTACGAAATTTTCATTTTTATTTCGAAAATTTTCATTTTTTCACGATTGCTCGGGATTTGCAGGATTCTGCATATGTTTGCACTATCGGCAAACCCAGCAGAAGCTTGAAAACACCGCAAAATATCAAAAATACCGAAAAAATCCCGTTTTTCACGAAATTTTCATTTTTTTCATGATTTCTCAGGGTTTTGGAGGTTTCTGCGTATGTTTGCACTATTGAAACACCCCCCAGAAGCATGAAAACACCGAACAATATCAAAAATACCGAAAAAATCACGCTTTTCACGATTTTTTATTTTTTTTTTCGAAAATTTTAATTTCTACACCGATTTCTTTTGGTTTGGAGGTTCTGCATCTTTTTGCACTCTTGGAAAACCCACCAGAAGCATGAAATCACGGGAAAATATCAAAAATATCGAAAAAAAAATCACGTTTTACCACGAAATTTTAATTTTTTTTCGAAAATTTTAATTTCTACACGATTTCTTTGGGTTTGGAGGTTCTGAATATGTTTGCACTATTGGAAAACCCGCCAGAAGCATGAAAACACTGCAAAATATCAAAAATAACGAAAAAAATCACGTTTTCCACGAAATTTTCATTTTATTTTCGAAAATTTTTATTTTTTCACGATTTCGCGGGATTTAGAGGATTCTGCATATGTTTGCACTATCGGCAAACCCAGCAGAAGCTTAAAAACACCGCAAAATATTAAAAATACAGAAAAAATCACCTTCTTCACGAAATTTTCATTTTTTCATGATTTCTCAGGGTTTTGGAGGTTTCTGCGTATGTTTGCACTATTGGAAAACCCGCCAGAAGCATGAAAACACCGAACAATATAAAAAATACCGAAAAAATCACGCTTTTCACGATTTTTTAATTTTTTTTCGAAAATTTTAATTTCTACACTATTTCTTTGGGTTTGAAGGTTCTGCATCTTTTTGCACTATTGGAAAACCCGCCAGAAGCATGAAATCACCGCAAAATATCAAAAATACAGAAAAAATCACTTTTTCAAGAAATTTTAAATATTTTCTCGAAAATTTTCATTTTTTCACGATTTCTCAGGGTTTGGAGGTTTCTGCGTATGTTTGCAGTATTGGAAAAACGGCCAGATGCATGAAAACAACGCTCCTCGGGGTATGGAGGTTACTGCGTATTTTTGCACCATTGGAAAACCGGCCAGATTCATGAAAACACCGAAAAATATCAAAAATACAGAAAAAATCACCTTTTTCACGAAATTTTCATTTTTTTCACGATTTCTCAGGGTTTTGCAGGATTCTGCATATGTTTGCACTATCGGCAAACCCAGAAGAAGCTTGAAAACACCGTAAAATATCAAAAATACCGAAAAAATCCCGTTTTTCACGAAATTTTCATTTTTTTCATGATTTCTCAGGGTTTTAGAGGTTTCTGGGTATGTTTGCACTATTGAAAAACCCGCCAGAAGCATGAAAACACCGAACAATATCAAAAATACCGAAAAAATCACGCTTTTCACGATTTTTTATTTTTTTTTCGAAAATTTTAATTTCTACACCGATTTCTTTTGGTTTGGAGGTTCTGCATCTTTTTGCACTCTTGGAAAACCCACCAGAAGCATGAAATCACGGGAAAATATCAAAAATAGCGAAAAAAATCACGTTTTACCACGAAATTTTTTTTTTTTTTCGAAAATTTTAATTTCAGCACGATTTCTTTGGGTTTGGAGGTTCTGAATATGTTTGCACTATTGGAAAACCCGCCAGAAGCATGAAAACACCGAACAATATCAAAAATACAGAAAAAAATCACGTTTCCCACGAAATTTTCATTTTATTTTCGAAAATTTTCATTTTTTCACGATTTCGCGGGATTTAGAGGATTCTGCATATGTTTACACTATAGGCAAACCCAGCAGAAGCTTGAAAACACCGCAAAATATTAAAAATACAGAAAAAATCACCTTTTTCACGAAATTTTCATTTTTTCATCATTTCTCAGGGTTTTGGAGGTTTCTGCGTATGTTTGCACTATTGGAAAACCCGCCAGAAGCATGAAAACACCGAACAATATAAAAAATACCGAAAAAATCACGCTTTTCACGATTTTTTATTTTTTTTTTCGAAAATTTTAATTTCTACACCGATTTCTTTGGGTTTAAAGGTTCTGCATCTTTTTGCACTATTGGAAAACCCGCCAGAAGCATGAAATCACCGCAAAATATCAAAAATATCGAAAAAAAATCACGTTTTACCACGAAATTTTAATTTTTTTTCGAAAATTTTAATTTCTTCACGATTTCTTTGGGTGCGGAGGTTCTGAATATGTTTGCACTATTGGAAAACCCGCCAGAAGCATGAAAACAAAGAACAATATCAAAAATACAGAAAAAATCACGCTTTCCACGAAATTTTCATTTTTTTTTCGAAAATTTTCATTTTTTCACGATTTCTTTGGGTGTGGAGGTTCTGAATATGTTTGCACTATTGGAAAATCCGTCAGAAGCATGAAAACACCGCAAAAAATAAAAAATATCGAAAAAAAATCACGTTTTTCACGAAATTTTAAAAAAAATTTCGAAAATTTTAATTTCTACACGATTTCTTTGGGTTTGGAGGTTCTGCATATGTTTGCACTATCGGAAAACCCAGCAGAAGCTTGAAAACACCGCAAAATACCAAAAATACAGAAAAAAAAATCACTTTTTCACGAAATTTTAAATATTTTCTCGAAAATTTTCATTTTTTCACGATTTCTCAGGGTTTGGAGGTTTCTGCGTATGTTTGCAGTATTGGAAAACCGGCCAGATGCATGAGACGCTCCTCGGGGTATGGAGGTTTTTGCGTATTTTTGCACCATTGATAAACCGGCCAGATTCATGAAAACACCGAAAAATATCAAAAATACAGAAAAAATCACCTTTTTCACGAAATTTTCATTTTTTCACGATTTCTCAGGGTTTGAAGATTCTGCGTATGTTTGCACTATTGGAAAACCCGTCAGAAGCATGAAAACACTGCAAAATATCAAAAATACCGAAAAAATCACGTTTTCTACGAAATTTTCATTTTTATTTCGAAAATTTTCATTTTTTCACGATTGCTCGGGATTTGCAGGATTATGCATATGTTTGCACTATCGGCAAACCCAGCAGAAGCTTGAAAACACCGCAAAATATCAAAAATACCGAAAAAATCCCGTTTTTCACGAAATTTTCATTTTTTTCATGATTTCTCAGGGTTTTGGAGGTTTCTGCGTATGTTTGCACTATTGAAAAAAACCCCAGAAGCATGAAAACACCGAACAATATCAAAAATACCGAAAAAATCACGCTTTTCACGATTTTTTATTTTTTTTTCGAAAATTTTAATTTCTACACCGATTTCTTTTGGTTTGGAGGTTCTGCATCTTTTTGCACTCTTGGAAAACCCACCAGAAGCATGAAATCACGGGAAAATATCAAAAATATCGAAAAAAAAATCACGTTTTACCACGAAATTTTAATTTTTTTTCGAAAATTTTAATTTCTACACGATTTCTTTGGGTGTGGAGGTTCTGAATATGTTTGCACTATTGGAAAACCCGCCAGAAGCATGAAAACACTGCAAAATATCAAAAATAACGAAAAAAATCACGTTTTCCACGAAATTTTCATTTTATTTTCGAAAATTTTTATTTTTTCACGATTTCGCGGGATTTAGAGGATTCTGCATATGTTTGCACTATCGGCAAACCCAGCAGAAGCTTAAAAACACCGCAAAATATTAAAAATACAGAAAAAATCACCTTCTTCACGAAATTTTCATTTTTTCATGATTTCTCAGGGTTTTGGAGGTTTCTGCGTATGTTTGCACTATTGGAAAACCCGCCAGAAGCATGAAAACACCGAACAATATAAAAAAAAATACCGAAAAAATCACGCTTTTCACGATTTTTTAATTTTTTTTCGAAAATTTTAATTTCTACACTATTTCTTTGGGTTTGAAGGTTCTGCATCTTTTTGCACTATTGGAAAACCCGCCAGAAGCATGAAAACACCGCAAAATATCAAAAATATCGAAAAAAATCACGTTTTTCACGAAATTTTAAATATTTTCTCGAAAATTTTCATTTTTTCACGATTTCTCAGGGTTTGGAGGTTTCTGCGTATGTTTGCAGTATTGGAAAACCGGCCAGATGCATGAGACGCTCCTCGGGGTATGGAGGTTTTTGCGTATTTTTGCACCATTGATAAACCGGCCAGATTCATGAAAACACCGAAAAATATCAAAAATACAGAAAAAATCACCTTTTTCACGAAATTTTCATTTTTTCACGATTTCTCAGGGTTTGAAGATTCTGCGTATGTTTGCACTATTGGAAAACCCGTCAGAAGCATGAAAACACTGCAAAATATCAAAAATACCGAAAAAATCACGTTTTCTACGAAATTTTCATTTTTATTTCGAAAATTTTCATTTTTTCACGATTGCTCGGGATTTGCAGGATTCTGCATATGTTTGCACTATCGGCAAACCCAGCAGAAGCTTGAAAACACCGCAAAATATCAAAAATACCGAAAAAATCCCGTTTTTCACGAAATTTTCATTTTTTTCATGATTTCTCAGGGTTTTGGAGGTTTCTGCGTATGTTTGCACTATTGAAAAAAAAACCAGAAGCATGAAAACACCGAACAATATCAAAAATACCGAAAAAATCACGTTTTTCACGATTTTTTATTTTTTTTTCGAAAATTTTAATTTCTACACCGATTTCTTTTGGTTTGGAGGTTCTGCATCTTTTTGCACTCTTGGAAAACCCACCAGAAGCATGAAATCACGGGAAAATATCAAAAATATCGAAAAAAAAATCACGTTTTACCACGAAATTTTAATTTTTTTTCGAAAATTTTAATTTCTACACGATTTCTTTGGGTGTGGAGGTTCTGAATATGTTTGCACTATTGGAAAACCCGCCAGAAGCATGAAAACACTGCAAAATATCAAAAATAACGAAAAAAATCACGTTTTCCACGAAATTTTCATTTTATTTTCGAAAATTTTTATTTTTTCACGATTTCGCGGGATTTAGAGGATTCTGCATATGTTTGCACTATCGGCAAACCCAGCAGAAGCTTAAAAACACCGCAAAATATTAAAAATACAGAAAAAATCACCTTCTTCACGAAATTTTCATTTTTTCATGATTTCTCAGGGTTTTGGAGGTTTCTGCGTATGTTTGCACTATTGGAAAACCCGCCAGAAGCATGAAAACACCGAACAATATAAAAAAAATACCGAAAAAATCACGCTTTTCACGATTTTTTAATTTTTTTTCGAAAATTTTAATTTCTACACTATTTCTTTGGGTTTGAAGGTTCTGCATCTTTTTGCACTATTGGAAAACCCGCCAGAAGCATGAAATCACCGCAAAATATCAAAAATACAGAAAAAATCACTTTTTCAAGAAATTTTAAATATTTTCTCGAAAATTTTCATTTTTTCACGATTTCTCAGGGTTTGGAGGTTTCTGCGTATGTTTGCAGTATTGGAAAAACGGCCAGATGCATGAAAACAACGCTCCTCGTGGTATGGAGGTTACTGCGTATTTTTGCACCATTGGAAAACCGGCCAGATTCATGAAAACACCGAAAAATATCAAAAATACAGAAAAAATCACCTTTTTCACGAAATTTTCATTTTTTTCACGATTTCTCAGGGTTTTGCAGGATTCTGCATATGTTTGCACTATCGGCAAACCCAGAAGAAGCTTGAAAACACCGCAAAATATCAAAAATACCGAAAAAATCCCGTTTTTCACGAAATTTTCATTTTTTTCATGATTTCTCAGGGTTTGGAGGTTTCTGCGTATGTTTGCAGTATTGGAAAAACGGCCAGATGCATGAAAACAACGCTCCTCGGGGTATGGAGGTTTCTGCGTATTTTTGCACCATTGGAAAACCGGCCAGATTCATGAAAACACCGATAAATATCAAAAATACAGAAAAAAATCATCTTTTTCGCGAATTTTTCATTTTTTCACGATTTCTCAGGGTTTGAAGGTTTTGCGTATGTTTGCACTATTGGAAAACCCGCCAGAAGCATGAAAACACCGAACAATATCAAAAATACCGAAAAAATCACGCTTTTCACGGTTTTTTATTTTTTTTTCGAAAATTTTAATTTCTACACCGATTTGTTTGGGTTTGGAGGTTCTGTATCTTTTTGCACTATTGGATAACCCAGCAGAAGCATGAAAACACTGCAAAATATCAAAAATACCGAAAAAATCACGTTTTCCACGAAATTTTCATTTTTTTTTCGAAAATTTTCATTTTTTCACGATTTCTTTGGGTGTGGAGGTTCTGAATATGTTTGCACTATTTGAAAATCCGTCAGAAGCATGAAAACACCGCAAAATATCAAAAATATCGAAAAAAATCACGTTTTTCACGAAATTTTAAACTTTTTTTCGAAAATTTTAATTTCTACACGATTTCTTTGGGTTTGGAGGTTCTGCATATGTTTGCACTATCGGCAAACCCAGCAGAAGCTTGAAAACACCGCAAAATATCAAAAATACCGAAAAAATCCCGTTTTTCACGAAATTTTCATTTTTTTCATGATTTCTCAGGGTTTTGGAGGTTTCTGCGTATGTTTGCACTATTGAAAAACCCCCCAGAAGCATGAAAACACCGAACAATATCAAAAATACCGAAAAAATCACGCTTTTCACGATTTTTTATTTTTTTTTCGAAAATTTTAATTTCTACACCGATTTCTTTTGGTTTGGAGGTTCTGCATCTTTTTGCACTCTTGGAAAACCCACCAGAAGCATGAAATCACGGGAAAATATCAAAAATATCGAAAAAAAATCACGTTTTACCACGAAATTTTAATTTTTTTTCGAAAATTTTAATTTCTACACGATTTCTTTGGGTTTGGAGGTTCTGAATATGTTTGCACTATTGGAAAACCCGCCAGAAGCATGAAAACACTGCAAAATATCAAAAATAACGAAAAAAATCACGTTTTCCACGAAATTTTCATTTTATTTTCGAAAATTTTTATTTTTTCACGATTTCGCGGGATTTAGAGGATTCTGCATATGTTTGCACTATCGGCAAACCCAGCAGAAGCTTGAAAACACCGCAAAATATTAAAAATACAGAAAAAATCACCTTCTTCACGAAATTTTCATTTTTTCATGATTTCTCAGGGTTTTGGAGGTTTCTGCGTATGTTTGCACTATTGGAAAACCCGCCAGAAGCATGAAAACACCAAACAATATAAAAAATACCGAAAAAAAATCACGTTTTCCACGAAATTTTCATTTCTTTTCGAAAATTTTCATTTTTTCACGATTTCTTTGGGTTTGGAGGTTCTGCATATGTTTGCACTACTGGAAAACCCGGCCGAAGCTTGAAAACACCGCAAAATATCAAAAATACCGAAAAAAAAACACGTTTTATACGTAATTTTCAATTGTTTTCGAAAATTTTCATTTTTTCTTGATTTCTCGGGGTTTGGAGGATTCCACATATGTTTGCACTACTGGAAAACCCGGCCGAAGCTTGAAAACACCGCAAAATAGAAAAAAAATATAGAAAAAATCACGTTTTCCACGAAATTTTCATTTCATTTTCGAAAATTTTCATTTTTTTACGATTTCTCGGGATTTCGAGGATTCTGCATATGTTTGCACTATCGGAAAACCCAGCAGAAGCTTGAAAGCACCACAAAATCAAATTTA
>NW_022981470.1:0-8590 GCF_902652985.1 Pecten maximus
GTCCTGTAAATGTGTTAGAACTATACACTAACCAGTCCGGATTACACAGTGTCCCTTGTTTCTTCCAGATCTGCTACACACAGGGAAACTTTGAACAGGCACGGTCATATTTTGCCCAGGCATTGAAACTCAATCCCAACAATATCCGGGCGCTGTACGGGTGTTTCCTGGTAAGGTCAACCTTTTTTCATTTGTTGTTTATATATCCTTGAGTATTGTGTGTATTTGTTTTGTTTGGCTTTTCGTACGGATATGTTAAAGACATACTAAATGATCAGTGTTTAAGGACTTGATTCTCTTGAAATTAAATTCAAATTCCTGTTTGTTTAGATACATTTTGTAAACAGTTATCTGTTTTTGTTTTCACTTTTGGAAATAGGATAAAAAAGAATGAAGAAATGACATCAGTATTACTTTCAAAGATGCCCGTCAAATTTTCTTCAGCTTTACCATTACATATCAATTTTAATAATTAATAGATTATTTTTGTTGAAAGAAGCTCCATATTCTCTATTTGTATTTATATGTCCTAGTTTGATGAGTGATGTTTTGTATTTTAGTCCTCGTGTAGTTTAGCCTCCACAAGTAAGAGCAAAGAGAAACAAGCCAATGTAAAGTATGCTGCATGGGCGGCCCAGCAACTCAAGGAGAAATATGTGGTACGTATGTAGTAGGTGTTACGGGACAAAGTCCAGGGGAAAGGAGAAATATGTGGTACGTATGTAGTAGGTGTTACGGGACAAAGTCCTGGGGAAAGGAGAAATATGTGGTACGTATGTAGTAGGTGTTACGGGACAAAGTCCAGGGGAAAGGAGAAATATGTGGTACGTATGTAGTAGGTGTTACGGGACAAAGTCCTGGGGAAAGGAGAAATATGTGGTACGTATGTAGTAGGTGTTACGGGACAAAGTCCTGGGGAAAGGAGAAATATGTGGTACGTATGTAGTAGGTGTTACGGGACAAAGTCCAGGGGAAAGGAGAAATATGTGGTACATATGTAGTAGGTGTTACGGGACAAAGTCCTGGGGAAAGGAGAAATATGTGGTACCTATGTAGTAGGTGTTACGGGACAAAGTCCTGGGGAAAGGAGAAATATGTGGTACGTATGTAGTAGGTGTTACGGGACAAAGTCCTGGGGAAAGGAGAAATATGTGGTACGTATGTAGTAGGTGTTATGGGTCAAAGTCCAGGGGACCTTGTCTCAGGGGTCAGATTTGTTAAAACATATTAAGGACTTTTGATAATTTACTGAACAAACTAGAATCAAGTTCTTTTAATTAAACGAAAGACAAAGATTCATCAAACAAGTGAATATCAGGTAGCGATGCAGACCCATTAGGCCTCTTGTAATGAAATGTTGATCTAACCCTCTAAATCATGTGACAATCACTTATCGGGACTTGTCCAAAAAAATCGCCTAAACTCAAATGTCTCATTTTCCAATACTAATCCCAATCCTGCATTTAAACAGACTGTTTAGCATTTCTGGTAATCAGTCATTTATAATTTACAACAGAAGGTTATTATGTCATCTGATTTCAGCTTGTTGTTTAATTAGTCCCTATATGTGTAACCCTGGTAAATTCATGCCGAAAAATAACGCTCTGCTAAAAAGAACTTCTCTTTAACTCGATCCATTTAGTGCGAGACTAGTAATCCAGAAATCAAAGGTTCCATCGTTAGTGGTGGCATTGAAATAAAATCAATTATTCATGTACTCTGTTATATATTTATTACTTAGCATTTGTTTTCCCGGAATCACTGTGAATAATCATGATCAAAACCTTAATTTTTTGCCATAAAATATAAAAAATATATTTTTTAGTTGGAAAGATAATGAGCAATGGAAATGTTATGATCATTGCTACATATATCAGGGTTTTAAACCAAGGCTTGCTGTCAAGTAACACAATGATAGGTTTAAGGCATACATTCAAAAATTTCTTAAGATCAAAAAATTGTTATTTGTTGTTTCAGACAGTGCAGTCAGAAGAAGCCACAAAACAAACCAAGATCTTGGAAACGATTGATAGACTTCTAGAATCTACAACAGAAAAAGCTTCTAATTGATAAAGATTTCAGACTTTTAGAACAAATATATTCAAGAAGCTTTATAGATAGAAAGTGAAAAAAATGAAAATCTCAAATGGATCACATGTAATGGAATACAGTATTTGAATGTAGTGAGGGATTCATGGGAGATTGGAAGGCTATTGTTTTGGTTACTATGGCACCGACTAGAAATTTAATGATGGTACACCAGGTAAATCTCATTAGCATGTACCAGTAATTTAAAATCTCTAGTGAATATTTCTTGATGTAGTGCACAGAAAGATCTACACCTGTATTTCTAATCGTCTCATTTACATAATGTCGATTATATTCACCAATGTGCTTCATGATCAATATTTTGAAAAGCAAATATTTATACAAGTAGTTATTTCACTTTAAGTTTCAAATGTCTTATAACTTTTGTTTCCAGTCCTCAAAAAAATTTTGATTTAAAACAAAAAAATCATGTAAAAAAAAATCAAACAAAAATATCTTTAGATAATACTCCAAATTTTGTGGCTCCCATTTTGGCGAAACCATGTTGGATAAGTCGCCTGGGGAAGACTGTTGATAGACTCTCCCAGAACATGAGGATTGCCTACCTCTGTTGATTGAACAATAGACTTAGATATATCAGCAAGAATGTACTTTGTATCAACACAACTGACCCTAAAAGAAGATTAGATGAGCATGGTTGTAGCCCAGAGTTGACGAAGCAGCAATCTTTTCCTCAAAAGTTTTCAAATCATGTGAAATCTCACACAAGACTGAAATAAAAGTTCCGGAGAAATTTTCTATGATAAAACGACACTTGCAAATCCATGTACATGTATATCTAAGTCTGTAATTGAACACCTTGTCTGTACAAAGCTGCACAATCGTTGATAAAACATTGATTTCCAGTAGCCAGTACGACAATTTATGATCCAAGGACATCAGTGGTCGAAAGGATGTAAACAAACCGTAAAATGTCCAGAAACAGTGTAGAGATTAGTCTCCTGTAGTGTTATAGAACATAAATCTTTATACATTATTCAAGTCATATTTCTTTATTTTATTCCTATGTTAATGTCATTATTTTATTGTGTGCATCCTTTGTTAAAAATAATGTACAAAGCAAGAGTGAGAACTGATACAGGAGAATGATGATTACTGGGCGATGGTATGTGGTATATAATGAGATATCTCCTGACGATTACACGGAGATGGTATGTGGTCTATAATGAGATATCTGACGATTACACGGAGATGGTGTGTGGTATATAATGAGATATCTGACGATTACAGGGAGATGGTATGTGGTATATAATGAGATATCTCCTGACGATTACAGGGAGATGGTGTGTGGTATATAACGAGATATCTCCTGACGATTACAGGGAGATGGTGTGTGGTATATAATGAGATATCTCCTGACGATGACAGGGAGATGGTATGTGGTATATAATGAGCTATCTCCTGACGATGACAGGGAGATGGTATGTGGTATATAATGAGATATCTCCTGACGATTACAGGGAGATGGTATGTGGTATATAATGAGATATCTCCTGATAATTACAGGGAGATAGTATGTGGTATATAATGAGATATCTCCTGACGATTACAGGGAGATGGTAGGTGGTATATAATGAGATATCTCCTGACGATTACAGGGAGATGGTATGTGGTATATAATGAGATATCTCCTGACGATTACAGGGAGATGGCATGTGGTATATAATGAGATATCTCCTGACGATCACAGGGAGATGGTATGTGGTATATAATGAGATATCTCCTGACGATTACAGGGAGATGGTGTGTGGTATATAATGAGATATCTCCTGACGATTACAGGGAGATGGTAGGTGGTATATAATGAGATATCTCCTGACGATTACAGGGAGATGGTGTGTGGTATATAATGAGATATCTCCTGACGATTACACGGAGATGGTATGTGGTATATAATGAGATATCTCCTGACGATTACAGGGAGATGGTGTGTGGTATATAATGAGATATCTCCTGACGATTACAGGGAGATGGTATGTGGTATATAATGAGCTAATCTGTGTGTAAGTAAAACATCATTTCTCGGATCTATAATGATTAATTCCAAAGACCCATTGTTGAAGAATTTGAAGATTCAAAGACGTCCTTGGTGCTTTCCTTAAACAAAATATTTGTATTATTTGAGTTCACATTAGAAAGCCTTGCAAGTTTTTTTTTGTTTTTTGTTTTCTCCATTTTTCTTTGGTAAAATACTGCATTCCAGAATGTGATATATATAAAATGGTTGGCTTCTAGTTAAGACTTTTGTTGTGTTAGCATTTTCAATACCAGTATATCATTTTTGTCTATTTTGGTGATGGATTTTGTTATTCTAACCTTATGCATGACACTTCAGCTTCAATTCATTATCATTTTAATCACAAATGGAATACATTACCCCCTTTTTTTCTCAAAAATGTATTGTCATTTTTTTCTTAACCTAATAAGTTTCAAAAAAAATTCAGGGTAAAATTTGTTTATTTAGTATACTGCAGTATGTATAAGAAGGTGATGAGTAATCTACAATGTCTCAATTTTATAAAACTATAATGAAACCTAAAACTTTGGCAGGATTGAGTCATGCATCTTCAAATCTGATTAGGAGATGGGAAGGGTCCAATGAAATGTTTTCCATGTTTTTGATTAGAAAAAATATTATAAAAAAAATTATTATATACACACCGGGTACTGGAGATTGTGATTAGTTGTAATTGATTCCCATAAGATTTATGTAACCAAGAATGTGATTGAATGGTGATAAATAGCTCCTTAAGAAATGGCTCAACCTTCTTGATTGTCTTAATAATTAAATCAACCCACATTGGATTAGTTTCCATTTCTACATCACTTAATTTTGTTTGTAGAACTTTTTTTTTCTGTGCTGGAGGAGGGTAAGAATGTTGTTTGTGTGTGTGCGTGTATCTATTTATATACATCTTTATGTAACAGTGATTGTGATTGGTTTATCCTTGTGAGGTGTAAAGAATGAATATTTTGATTGGTTTATCCTTGTGAGAACTCTGAAAAGATGCAATAATCAAAAAAACAAAGTAACTCGGTGTTTGTGTTGTCTTTATTATTATACAGTGGAACTTCGTTAACTCGAAGTCGACGGGACCACGAAAAAACTTCGAGTTATCCGAGTGTTCGAATTAAGCGAGTTATAGTTTTTGGTGAAAAGTTTGGTCAATATTTGTCAACATTATATAATTATTATAACTTCGCTCTGTCGCTCATCAGTTTAGTGTGAAGACTGGTCAATACATGTAAATATATATGTAATGTTTCGTTATGTCACTTGTAATTTGGGGTAATTTTGCCAATATACAGTCACGATAAAGTTTCTTTCACTTAGTCACTTCAATAACGATCTGATGTGCAAGTCATGTTTGCAAAAGGTAAACGATAAAACGGAATTCGACAAAATAACAAGTTATTAATGTCAAAACAAATAACCGTTTAAGTTTAACACAGATTGCATACAAAACGTAACAGAACCATTACCTTTTATTGGACATATATAAAATACTGTTTGATCAGAATACTTACTTTTTATTGATAACCACGCCATTTCCATGTGTATTAGCACCGGAAGTTGGGCTGCGCATGTGCGTATAAAATGTTACTGTAACTGAGTTGGCGTTTTATCCGATTTAATAGACGGCACTGACCGTTACAGTTGTACTCTGAACACCTCGGCAGTAATTACGCTATTGTTTCAGCAGTTTAAAGATTTAATAGGCGCCGGTGACTGTGTCATTTCTACACCTGTAAAAACATCAGCCGGGTAGATCTATGGGTGTGTCAGAGATTAGTTCCGCTTGAGCGAACGGGTAGATGAGTTGTTGACTGTCGTGTGTACTGATATCGGCGACCGCCTTGGGGAAATTACCTGATGTAATTAAAGCAGTACTTTTTATCACCAAGACTTGTTGTTATAAGATTCAACCGACAATTTCTTTTATGAATTTATGAAACACTTATAATAGCATGTAGCTATATATATAGGTTAGTAGTGCCGATATGTTCAGTATTACAAACGGAATTTAGCTCTTAAAAAATGTCGGCGTTTGCCACCGATCGACGAAAATTATACTTCGAGTTATTCGAACATTTCAAGTAGGATTTTTTTGTTGGGACCAAATTTTTACTTCGTATTATCCGAGTTTTTCGAGTTATCCGAATTCGAATTTTCCGAGTTTTTTTTACTAAGATAAAGAGAGAATTCGGCCGGGACCGGCGAGGTACTTCGAGTTAAGCGGGGTATTCGAGTTATCCGAGTTCGAGTTAACGAAGTTCCACTGTATATAATAAATTTGTAGGAATTAGTAGACAGGAAAGTCTGGGTATTTGAACTTTGACTCTAGTGGTCTTATTTACAAGGATTATCATGGTTATTAGTTCTGTACCAGAGAAACCAGGGGCACTCCTCTCCATCTGTCTATACGAGGGATGACTGATATGTTGTGAGCCTCATATTGAAGGAGGTACCCGAGGATGTTCTTTTAAGTCCTAATATTCTCTGACTATATAGAGCCATGTACCCAAGGACTGTCTCATTTGGTTAGTTTATATCGACGAGGTAGCACTCGAAAGTAAACAAGATAAGCGCTTTGCAAAATGGACAAAATCGGTTAGGGTGAAAGAGTCCGTCAAAGCCATGGCTGCTATTCTCGATTGTGGCTTTAAATTGATTTAGCATCCGCCTTATTCACCTGACCTCGCTCCATCAGACTTTCATCTACATGTATTTCCAAAACTGAAAACAGCTATTTCAGGCACCCTAACCCTAACATGCAGTGGATGACTTTCTGAACAGCCAAGGAAAGGGGTTCTATAAACGTGGCATTGAAACACCGCTGGCAAAAGTGTATAGATACTGATGGAGATTATGTTGAAAAATAATACAATATGTTTGACAAAATTCAAATCCTTCAATACGAGGCTCACAACCTATCAATCGGCCTTTGTATGTAAAGTAACACCAAAGTTTGTCAGCACTGTAGTGGCTTCATTCCTTGATCAAACTTCACACAATGGTTAAGGGACCATAATTTCTCCGAGAAATTGGAGTTTCAGAGTTTTTTGAGTCGGGGTCGTTGTTACTATTTGTAGCGGGGCTCGTAGGGGACATGTGAGTATTTTGGATTCTATTCTAAAACAGCTTTGCAGTTAAAATAACCACGCATTACACTTTTGCTTGTTTATTATATTAAAATATCACAGTCATATTGTTTAAGTAAAAGATGATGTTAAGAAGCTGACAAGCCCTGACAATACAAACAATTATTTCACAGTAGCTCCGCATTATGTAGGAAATCATCCGAATGTTTGAGGACGACACTTCACTCAATGGGGGGCTATCGATACATTCTAATCTATGAGAAACATTCTAATCAGATTGACTGATATTTCAACTGTATCTCTGGATTTTGAAAACCCTAATTTTAATGCGATATCTCAGCAAGACAAAATAACATCATCCATTTTCAGCGAGAGAAGTGGTGGCTATTTTGTCAACAAGAATAGCTTCCTCCACACCTTCTCCATTTTCTACTTGATCATTGGCGTCGCCTTCCTTTGAACGTCTTGGATGGAAATACATCTGTCGAAATGACGCCTCCTCGTAGTGATCTACTTCGACTTGAGCATTGTCAGATTCATGGATTTTCTGGTGACAAAAAAATGTTTATCTTCAGAAAGAACTAAATCTCAATCAAAATACATCAACTTCAATATTGATTTTTACAAAGGAATAGTTTTTGATAAAAAAATTCAAGTCTATAGAGATTCATGAGTTGCTATGAAGACATGCTTATTAATATCTACTACCAAGAGGGAACATTTGTTACATTTATTGCCCAGTGAACAGCCAGGATCATTTTGAGGCAGGGTCTCTTTGTAGTAGCTGGTGGCTACCTCAGAAAATACAGATACAGAGTATGGAATACTTATGTACAATTGTATTGCACTTCCAATGCCAAGTTGCTTAATTAAAAATTTTCATATTTTGCCTTTCACAAGAATAAATTTACACAGAATCAAGTTGAAACAATGAAACAGAGAAAGCACCGAAACATAGGAGGTAGCTCTCGGCTGAAAACTGTAACCACTCTTGAGGTTTTATTAAAATAATTAAAAACAACTTAATGGTTAAATGGACTAAATATGACCAGATGTGTAGAGTATATTTTTTAAGTCATCAACCAGAACTCAAATTGGAGAACCCTACCAAAAACCAATGGCTGCAAGTACTATCTATTAATATTAAATAAACCTGCAGTTCAGTAATTTTACCTCAAAGGGTTGAACTTTCTCCATGGTGATGAGACGACGAGAGATGCGGCAGTTCAATACCTGTTCACAATTAGCTACACGACACAGACAGGGATGAGTGGGGATGTTTTCCTCCTTATAGCTGCAATTCCCTGGCCAAAAAACAAAAAAAAAAGGAATTTTGAAAGGGTTTTTTTTTTAAAAAAAAAAGGAACTGGGCCCCCAA
>NW_022981471.1:0-8599 GCF_902652985.1 Pecten maximus
AGTTCTAAAGTTACAATCAGCATTCCTACATTACAAACCAAAGCAAAACTCTTCTTTTGAGACTTTTTGGCCAAAGATTAATTCCATACTCCATCAGAAACAATGTTAGATGCTGGCTTTACATGTCCTCCAAACAACGTAAAAGTTGATAAACTCGTGGGTAAACTGGACAGTAAACTAAAATATGCTCCAGACATATCCAGTGTAAACTTGGAAAGTTAAAGTTCCATCATATTAAACGATAACCACACCGCAGAGTGGCTGTAAAACCTTCCGGACAAGGACAGGGTAGATGTGATGCTGGAGACCCGGATGAACAAGCAGCCATTACAGAATGAGGTAAAAGAGCGGAAAGAGCAAGTAATGAACGATCAAATAATTGAAGACAGAAAAGAGAATTTGGCAAAGAAAAGAAAGAGAGAAGGAAAAGATAAAGCACCGTTGAATGAAGATTTTGACCAATTTGGTGTGGGACACCAAGGAAAAAATGATGGGTTCACATTCCCTTTATACCTGTTGCATGTTTCTCCTCCAAATTTTGCAGGGGTGGATTTAATTTCTCCACATTAACGTACAGTGTATAAAGAGGTATAATTTAATTGAGAAATTGTATTGTTTCTTATTTTTGTGGGACAGAAAATTAAATTACAACTATATTTAATGATTAATAATCTTTATATGATACAATTTTATTACACTGTTTTTTTTAATATATTTTCAGCAATATGGCCGTCATACGACGCCGATTACAGAAAGTGCATCTCTGGGCCGTCGCACGTGTATTACTTCCGCATATTATAAACGGAAAACATATCAATGCAGGGGTTGAGAAGGGTGGGGGTCATTGGATATAAGCACATACAAAGAATGTTTACAACTGTGGTTAATGGCCGATGCCTAAACTAGGCCTTCTCAATCCCTGTCAATTATTGGGAATGTTGAGAAAAAGGCGTCTTGATACTTAAAAACGTAATCTTTGATTTAACTCCTATATTATCTAACTCCGCTAAAAAGGAAACTTTTGAACTCGAGCTGAATCATCATCTTCTCATTATACAACAATGTGAAGGCATAAGGTCATTATTACACAGGTCACCAAAGGTCAAATGTAAAATAAGTTATCAACCACCATAGTATACTTTTAATATGTAGGCCATTAAAGGTCACAAGTCAAATACTTTTCAATTTCACATCTTAGCACAATTTAAAGTCATATGAAAGGTCAATGTACAGCTCAACCAATGTCACAGGTAAAATAAGTAATTGATAAAGATGAGTACGGTATATATCATATTTGCGTATCTGTTGCTTTAGTTCATCAAGTTAAGCTGACAATATACACAATACCGACTTTTTGGTTTCTTGCTAAAAACCTCATTAATTATCAGCATTGTCATAACTCTGTCGAGGCCGATATAATCAGTCATCTTTAGATCATGTGCACGTCCGTAAGAACAGGTGCTTGCCATATGATAAATTAATGCTGACAAATTGACTCTAATTGTAACAAGGCAAGTGTCTGCGAAACAGGGAGACCTTTCGGTTGTCTGCTACACGTATTCAATCCATCGTCTGAAATCGAAACAATTTTTACGATTTGTAGATAGATTAAAGAAATGTATTAAACATTTTCACCCACATAAATTATAATGATATATGTATATTTTGTATATCCACGCGCACAATATCTCATGATATCTGATAGTCCCTGCAAGGGCCTCAACTTCATTTTATGGGGCAACACTGCAATCGACCTGGCTCATATTTCCTACTGGGGCAGATATATATCTCTGACTTTTATTTTCAAAGGCCATATCTGCTATTAGATAACACTATACAGCCGGTTGTATCATGTTTCAATAAAATGCCTTATCCGTCTCACAACTCGTAATTAATATTTAACATAATAGACTATACAGCTGGTTGTTTCATGTTTGTGCTTATATAATCGGAAACATTTCGGAACCTTTTACTCATCATCAGTTCAACCTTCTAAATAGACACAAATCTACACACATCTATCGAAAGTACAAGGCGATTTCAAATTATAATTTTGACAACATATTATGTTAATGCACGCCATGCACACTGTAAGTAACAACACCCCTTACCAAAACTAAGTTCACTCACCTGTTCAAATAGAAACTTTCTATATAAAGTAACAAAAAAAGAAATCATGGTGAACATTCTATTTAACGGTAAATGTTTTTAGAAATGTTTCAAGGGGAGGTTACTGTGTATTGTGTAGTTGTTGGCTAGTTATGTTGCTAGCCTCTGTGTCTGTCTGTTATTTAGAAATATAACAAGGGAGGATAATTATGTAGTGCTGATAACCTAGTGGTGCATCCGGAACTCGAGAAATCTACCTATACCCGATTAGTTCAGGATGTGTCTAGTGTTTACTTAAGAATTGTACCCCATCAACTACGGACATACTACCGTATTCGCAGTCATAATGAGATACAATCCTTATATTTACGTCAAACAAATCGTTTAAATACAGAACGAAGAAAATAAAATTCAGGGTGTGTTGCGACGTCGGCAGCCTTGGGTGCCAAGATGATATAGTTCCATTGATTGTATGTAAAGACACCAGTATTGTTAACAAAATGAAAATAAACAACTCAACCATTCTTGTTCAATACCTTTTACGTTTTTAATTATTTGATATGTATGTACAACCCACAATTTCCCTCTTAGATTAACTATAGTTGCCAAACACAACGTGTACTGGTACAGATTTAAGTAGTGACAAGGTCAAATGTATTCTTGGAACTGTAAGCTTCAGCCATTTGTTCTTAGCTTACCTCATGGAGAAGCTACATTTGCACCAAGTTCTGCAATATTCTGTTTAGTTTTTGACAAAATACTCACTTGACGTTAACTTTTGTGCAGATATCATCGGGTAACAGAACACGCTAAAATTGCGTTGATAAGTCCTTTCAAAATGGCGCCGTCTAGTTGACGTTCCGGTTACCTCACAAAAAGAAGACGTCATAATTATGTTACCAATTCCTGCAGCTATTAATCCGCTGAGCGTTTTTTCACTGCGTCTACGCAAATTTATTCGCAGTCAGAGTTTACAAGGCTGAAGAAGGGAGAGATGTAAATAAAATGTTTTAATGTTTTAAAGAAACAGAAGTGTTAAATACACAATTCCACAATAAATCAACTCGTATATATTTCTATTGACATGGTAATGAAGTTAGAAAGGGTTTCTGTGATATCAGCGAGGCGTTTGATCGAGAATTGGCACCGATGTCCTTTTCTTTTTAATCAGATCGTTAGGTATCACAGGAAATCTTTTAATTGGTTTTAAACTACTAACATCGCTGTTAACGTGTCGTTATAACTGGTTAACAATACTAGTTAGCAAACATCGCAGCAGGGGTTCCCAAAGGATCTGTTTGTATTCATTATCAATTTCAATTTTTCATCAGTGACAATGCTCAAGACATCAATTGCACTATATAACTACATTGAATATGTCAAAACATTGACACGTCAAAATCTGAATAAATATCAAAATATTAATATATGTCAAAACATTAATAGATATTAAAATATGTCAAAACATTGATATATCAAAACATTGAAATGTCAAAACATTGAGAGATATCAAAATATTAATGGAAATAAAAACGTCACGATAGTATTATTAGTATCACATAGTCATACGGCATGATGATTGTATATGAGGGCTCCCTCACTTTAGCTGTAATACACTAGGGATCAAGTAGCATACAAATATCATTCTATATAATAATTCACATCACGTCGAACCCAATATATATATATAAAAAAATGTTTTTCATTACTAGAACAAAGGCTAAAATCGGCGGATATTAAAACACCAATACCTTATCGTATGGACGTACGTATTGCAATACCTCACTGCTCGTCACGGCTGGTTAGCTACATATATAGGTTTATATATCGTCACCGGGCCATCGTCAGTACGAATGGTCGGCAGCATGGGATCCAACTCGGCCTCCTGGCCAGAGATCTTCCTATGGATATACATTCTGTCGATATTGTCATCATCAGCAGGTATTATATGGCACGAATTTTTATTGATCTTTACATGCAAGTTCCTAAAACGAAAAATACTGTTGTATGCGTCGTACATGTGATGCCTACAACCTTTTATTTGGCAAATCTTTAATATTGTGTACGGACTCACACACTCTATTTGAATGGACATTGTTTTTGAAGTATTTCATTATTGTGTTGACGCTGCTTCTGCGCATATTCTATGGTATTCTGGAAATCGTGTCATCTTACGCACATTAAAGGTAATACGTTTAAAGTATTGAAATTCGTCATTATAACCACATACAGAATCATTAAATCTTTGCTGTGTTTATTAATATGATGTCAAAGAGGTCTTTTACTTTGAAATCTGGTTTGTTCTTCAAATTTGGTTATTTCATTCATACTTAACGCCAACCGTTCCAGTATAATATTTTTGTCCTTTGATAAAACAGTAAATTTTTTCATTAGGTTTCTATATGGCAGGGTTGAAAATGAAGTATCGTCAAATTTATTTAAAACATATTCGTTTTCTAATTTCTGCTGAATACCCAAGACAGAGACTTGTTGTACTTTGCTAAATTTTGATTCTACAACTGATACGTTCATTTGACTTAAATCAGTAAACCAGGCGACGCTAAAGATAAATTATCATGTTTTGACTACCTCTTGACATTTTCCTAAAAAATGGTGCTGTCTTAAGCTGTTGATTCGAAGATGGTATGTCCAGTGTTGATTTTTTAAATGAATATTCACTTATCTTCAGATCTTGAATAACCATTCCTTGGATTTTCTCTCCTCTGAGAGTGGTTGTGGTTGGGACGTCTTTGCAATATGAGCTGCTATGGCTCTTTGTCCTATTATCTTATATTTTCATAGTTAGTAAAGTGTCCCCATGATGGCCACAGGCGCCTGCCATCCAAATGGGACATGTACATCATGCTTTGTTCACCTCACTTTTGTTGGTATAGTTGAATTCCACCTGTGATAATAGGCAGTAAATATTTTTAGATAACAGTATTGATATTTATTAATGTTTCGGGTCATGTGACTGTTAGACATTATATGTTGTATAAATGAACAGTATAAGATGTCAATGATATGATATAAAGGTATAATGTATTTGATATATTTACCCTGATATGTTGTGATGTTTCAATGACAACGGTAACAGTTAACTGTTCCACAGTTATTTTCATCAGGTTTCCCCGCAAAATGATAGGAAACGATTATTTTCTAATACTATTATATATAATCTTGTACTCAACTCACAAGAAAAATCTTATACTTAAACATGACAAACTCAAACCACATCTTGTACTAAAATTGAACACGCTCAAACCACACCTTGGCTCAAACAGGGCACGCTTAAACCACATCTTGACTCAAACATGACACACTCAAACCACATCTTGACTTAAATATAACACGCTCAAACCAAATCTTGTACTTTAACATGACACACTCAAACCACATCTTGAATCAAACACTTAAACCGAATCTTGTGCAAAAACATGACACACTCAAACCGCATCTTGAACTCAAACTGGACCCAATCCAACCATACACTGTACTTAAACATAACACACTCAAACCACATCTTGAACCCAAACTGGACCCAATTCAACATTATCTTGTACTCGAAAATAACGTGCTCTAACCACATGTTGTACTCAGACAGGACACTGTCTAACGACATTTTATACTCAAATAAGGAGCCCCTCACTCTAACCTCATGTTTTACTCAGACAGGACACTGTCTAACGACATTTTATACTCAAATAGGGAGCCCCTCACTCTAACCTCATGTACTCAGACAGGACACTGTCTAACGACATTTTATACTCAAATAGGGAGCCCCTCACTCTAACCTCATGTTGTACTCAGACAGGACACTGTCTAACGACATTTTATACTCAAATAGGGAGCCCCTCACTCTAACCTCATGTACTCAGACAGGACACTGTCTAACGACATTTTATACTCAAATAGGGAGCCCCTCACTCTAACCTCATGTACTCAGACAGGACACTGTCTAACGACATTTTATACTCAAATAGGGAGCCCCTCACTCTAACCTCATGTACTCAGACAGGACACTGTCTAACGACATTTTATACTCAAATAGGGAGCCCCTCACTCTAACCTCATGTACTCAGACAGGACACTGTCTAACGACATTTTATACTCAAATAGGGAGCCCCTCACTCTAACCTCATGTTGTACTCAGACAAGACACTGTCTAACGACATTTTATACTCAAATAGGGAGCCCCTCACTCCAACCTCATCGTGTACTTAAACATGACTCATTGCACCCCAGATCGTGTACTCTTTTCAAACATGACACACTGAATCCACAATTTGTAAAAAAAAAAGGTCCAATCAAATCACATTTTATATTCATCTAGGACACGCTGCACCCACATCTTTCATTCCAAAAGAGAACATTCTAACTACTACATCCGAACACAATATACAGTTGAACGCATAAGTGTAAGCTTTTTTGATTGTTTTAGCAGGTAAATTCGTTTTCAAAGAAAACGACGAGGACCGTCTGTACAAAGATATGATGAAATACTACGTGAAATCGTCACTTCCAGTGTTAATGAGCAACTCTACTAGCGTTAATGTAGATATAGTACTCAACAGTCCAAGACTGGAATTATTGGTAAGTTCCATGATACAACGAGAAAATAAAGCGATGATTTGTACCATAATCAAATTAATCTATGACAATATACATATACAATATATGAATTTGATGGTTTACATCATGGTGAGAAAATACGATGCTTTATATCATAATAGATAATATTATGCTTTATATCTTGATAACATATTATGCTTGATACATTTCATTAAATAATTGATGCTTTATATTTTGATAAAATAATATGATGCTTGTATCACTATATAATGTGACGTTTAATACCTTGGTATGACAATATGGTGCTTTATATCTCGTAACAGATGAGTCCCCATGTATTTACGCTCAATTTTTATTCTCGTGAAACCATTTGATAACTTTTATTCTTCCTGGGTTGCCTAAATTATGGAATGTGTTCAATCCCGTGACAAAATGATACCCAATTACGCATAAGAAATTCCCCCGATTCAGCAAATCGCACAAATACAGTATAGATACGTTGATCGTCACTTCGAAATTTTGGATTTATTTACGATATTTCGAATCATCAATTTTTTCCCCTTTAAACTTCATCTAAAGGGCAACATAAGCAATGGTTAAATCCACGACCTTCACCTGTTGCATGATGTGTCGTACGTGTACAAGTATACACAAGTAATAACCTTGGATTCAGTAAAACTAGTACGCTACGTTAATGGACATATATTTGTAACGCAGCTGCGTTCCACTCGTTTATTTTTGGACTCATTCCGGAAAATTGTAACATCCGGTTACGTAAGATACCCGTGCTGCTGTGGGGTCAATCACTTTTCGTCCGGGTGTCAGCGGGGTAAGTGGTGTTGACTTTTAATCTGTGAAATTAATTAGATAACCGTCGCCCATCCTTTCCTAAATTTCATATTAATTTGTCTGCTGGATATTATTTGCCACTATCGTACATGTATTTTTATTTTCACGTGTAGTATTTTGATGTATTTTCGATGTATAGAACTTTGTTTAATTTGAGTCTCGTGTGCCGGTGTCATGTCGGAAGTCAGGTTGTTGCTTGAAGGAGTTATTCCATTTTGAGAGCACTCGCGGAGTGGCTAGTGAATATTTCCGCCTCTCGGGCTGTTTCTATACCGGTTAAGCGAGGGATGGTTGTTGGTAACCTCGTAAGTAGATACGGGAGAAAAGACGGGTGGTTAGCAAATGTTGTATTCTGACCGGAAATGCCACGTGCTCGAGACTCGGGGTAAACTACATTTATTTTATTTATATGGTTAGTTGTGATTAAACGATGGTTGGCATATGTTTTTGGCTAGACGTATATAACTGTAATCTCCTCACGGTGTCTCTCGGGTATTATTTTGGTACTTTGTTATTTTTACACATGTTAATAAATTGTTGAACTTTATATGACGAGTCTATTTTCTTTCTCACCAGTTTTCTAAATATTGTCTATTACTTGAAAATTTATTTGTATTTGGAATCTGCAAGCGAAAGCGGCAGTCGAACCCTGGGCAAAAACTTGGTAGCAGTCCGACACACGTGGCACCCCTGCGGTACACGTGCTGCGCGTTACATATTACACGTGAAATACAAACCTTTTACATTTTGTTCAGTCGTTTTAAAACAAGACTGGGAGACTTGTTATCTCAGTTTTGAAATTCCATTCCACAGAGTTTACTTACGTTTATTTCCTCTACAGGATCTTAAGAGATCCTCGACACCGGACTCAGTTAATAACAATGAAATTTTGAATAATTACAATTATGACGTTGAATTAGGTCAAGGACATCAATCAGATTTATAATCAAACTTCAGATTTTTTTTCTTCAACATTAATTAAGTCTGATTTCGAATGAATTAACGGTTTGTGCTGAAAGTTTTGACCACACGAAGAGCAAAGGATTGCTTACGGATTTCAAGTTTGGAG
>NW_022981472.1:0-8532 GCF_902652985.1 Pecten maximus
TTTTTCACTATTTTCAATATTTTTTAAAAGTTTTGTTTGCAGTTGATGGCAACAGCATGAACTTTGATGTTAAACATGCGATATGCAGATTATTAAACATTGAATATAGAGCAAATTTTAACATAACGACATGCTTATACATCCCTACAGCTAAAAATCTTAAAATTAAGATCACATTATAAATTAGAAAAGCTTACACAAAGTTATTACGCTGATTGTTTTGTCAATTCTTCTGTTTCCGCCCCGCGCCGCACATTGATATGTGCCATCTTTGCTGCTATCCAAGCTACCGAGAGATAGTGTGTTGTCATTACTGACGTCAATGTTGTCCCTAGTCCAGGTGAAATGACACGGAGGATTACAGTCAGCAGTACAGGTAATGTCCTCCAACACGGACCCCTCCAGCTCCCTGTATGACAGCGTAGAAGGTTCCAAATCTATCGTACTTGGCCCGTCTTCACAAATATGCAAAAGAGGTATTAAGTGAAAACATGTGAAATCACGAAATCTCATCCACATTATGGAATTTTCAAATTGGTGAATACCATATAATTGGATACATATAAGTTGTATGACTTGTGAAGCAATTTATAAATCTTGTGGTGTTTTAGATGGATTATATTTAAATCTTATATTTATTGACTTACAGTTCACATCGATCCACAGAGAGCTGGATATGTTGCCAAAGTCATTGTACGCCATACAACTATAGATACCACGGTCTCTCTTGTTTGAATATCCAAGCTTTAAATACGCCCCACTCTGTCCATATTTGCCAATTTTTGGTCCTGTCCAGACAAAAGAACAGGCAGGGGAACATTCTGCCAGGCACGTCACTTGAGATATCCAGTGTCTTTCCTGAATAGTCCTGTTATTGGGTGGGGACAGTGAAATAGACTTCGGACCATCTGGTTGAAGTAAATAACACTGATCATTTTCAACATAATCAGTTACAAAAAGGATAGCATTGTCTCATAGATTAACACAAAGACATCCAGATTATAAGGTTACATGTTGGCCACGCTATATACGTCGTTATGTAACGCTGTTATTAGTTGGCGTTAAAGCTTTGTGAGTGATTTAAGATATACAGAGGATTCAAAATGTGTGTTATAAATTCCATATCAATATTGAACACGTTACAAAGTAATGCTATTTTCTCTTCTACACTATATTAAATTTGCCTCCTACGAATCAGATGTTTTACAGCAAACATGCCATCAAACTTTCTACTGAGTCGAAATACAAAATGTAGCATCCGATAATTTATTCTCTCATCTGTTGTATGAGTATCTTATGAAGTGATTTGTTCCTGTAGTAACTAAAGAGCAATTTTCAGAACCATTGAAAGACATCGAAACAGATGTATTGCATTTTGCCAGTGAAATATAGATATGTATCAAACTAATAAAACTTAAGTTTTCACTGCAGCGATGAGCAGTGAAAATATAAGATTTTGCAGTGAAAATATAAGGTTTTTGTTTTTTGACCAATAAGAGCGAACCTTTGTAATCATCTCATTGAAACTTGCCGTCTTTTCCAATCGAAGCGAAGATAGATAAATTTGTTATTTTGCTGTATTTCTGAAATATTCTGACTAGTTTTTGACAAAATACTCTTGACGTTAGCTATTCATACACAGATCCTCCGATAACAGCACAAAAGGTTTAAACTACGTTGATCAGTCCTTCCAAAATGGCGCCATCAAGTTGACGTGGAGTAACGTCACAAAGAGATGACGTCATGAATTCCCGCACTTTTTGACACTATTAATCTTTTCGATGTTTTAAATTTTGTGAAATATGTGCGATATTTAACGGGATACCATTATATCCTCTATATATTCAATTTACTATTGTTAATGTACGAAAAGTGTTCAAACAATTGTAGTTTGGGCCCATGTAAACTTCATTTATTTTATAACTATTGCGAAACAAGTTATATCAACTTTATTAATCACGGTTGTTGACCCGGATGGAAGCGCGCGAGGGATCTTACTTTGGGAGGAAATCGGAGTATCCGAGGAAAACCCACGTGGTCGGGCAGGTGACCCCCATACCTTTTCACGCATAAGTCAAAGGCAAGTGTGTTATCACTATGTCAATCGACTACCCACTAAATACGTCATCATGTATTATGGGTTTTTGTTGGTGTAAGTTATAATACAAGGATAACTCACAGTTTACGGTAACGTAGAACGACTTGGATTGTGTCTGGGTCCTAGACCTAACTGTACACGTGTATGTTCCAGCTTCGTCCTTAGTGATCGGCTTTGTGAAGATATTCGACCTCTTCTTTACACCGTTCGGTAATGTCCACTCCCTCTCACAATCGTCGGAACAGTCATCTGATGTACAAGTTCTTGGTTGTGGGCGATGTCCTTCCTCTATCGTGATATCGCTACTATCGGGTTGGATAGACACGGTGAATGGTTTATCTGTAAAGTAGACAAGTGTTTTAACCTCATGGTTATAACCATGTGTATGTGTCATCTCTATCGTAATTCAGCAAGTGTTTAATATCTTAATTATATATCTATTAAAGAATTGCAGCATAGATCTAACTTAAATCGAAGATAAGTTTTGATGTAGGAATTAAAAACACATATACAATAATATATGATACGCTTGGCCTGAGGATTAGTATTTGATATGGATTTTTAAAAATATCTAAAATTCTCTATTTTGCCTTACCAATAAAATTGGAATTTAGACTGACGTAAAGGAATACATAGTTGACATTGAGGGAGGTTTGGTCTCACGGGACCCGTTAAGGCTCACACACACATTTTGTTTTTATCTAGATTTTATTTTTGTTTGTATGTATTGATGTCTATTAATTATGATGCAAATTTAAACCACATGTGAACGTAAGATGTAGATTTTAAAATATTCTCACGGAAATGGAAGGAAAAGATAATGTTATTGTGGAGCTATTTGTGTTTACTTCCTGTAGTTGGCAGCCTTTCCCGTCAAATAGGAATCAGCTGTTTTACCATTCCACCAAATGACGGACGTTTCGTCTGTACTTTTGGCATCCGATGAATGACGGTTATTAGTTTTGATAAAAAGCGGTAATAAAAATAAAAATAAAATGTAAATATAAGAAATAATTGTTTATTTTTGTTGTTTACTCATGTGTAAACTACGAAATGCTCATATTGTGTCAAAACAGTTTGAAGTCGGCGCATATACTAAACAAGACGTCATTGACCTTAACAGTCATCAGGCGTTATAGTCTCTAGAACTATCGTATACATGTTGGCCATAGTGGCAATCTTGGATTTTTAACCAACCCGGAAGATAGTAACACTTAGTCAGATCATCTTTTCAGACAAATAAGATATAAATTCGCCTAGTAGCACTTGAGAAGAACACTGGAATGGGATTTTCGAAATTGCGGCCATGGCGACCAAACCGTTAGCTCTGGCACTTGTAGGTATGGTGGCTTAGGTTGCCAACAAAAAACACTAAAGTCCCAACAAGAATTACGTGTAATTATATGTGTCGCGTGTCTCGCTTTGTCAATTTCTCACAAGCATTTTACATGGATACTCTTGGTTTTGGTTTGGTTTTTATTTTGTTTAACGTCACATGAACAGCTAAAAAATACAAAAAAAATCGAGAAATGCTACCAAAGAGTGCAATAAACTCAGCTACACATCCCACGATGCACCTTTATGCGAAGTTCCATCGCTCTAGCTTTTAAAGTTTGTCAGAAACAGCCGAATATGCTAGAGCTAAATGCAAAACCCTAACGTTGTTTTTTTCACAAAATTCAGAAATTTGATATTTTTACCCAAATAATGAAGAAATCCATGAAATATTTCTTTGTAGCAGGCTCTACTACCAGAGCTGCGTTTATGATCAAGGTTTTGTTGGTCTTGCTTTGAAGAAACAGAGCTAAACACAAACCTTAATATCCGTCGTAGGCAACATAAAAAGCAAACCGGGGTTAAATGAAAGACGCCAAAGCGTAGTAAATTGGCGTCTTTTGGCTTGGTAGGCTTGTTGTATTCCGGTATTATTTAAATGATCTCCCCCTCCATAGAGATAATTAGATTTTATCATATTTAAGTATATAATGATATGTGACACTATATAATATTTTACTGTAATTTATTGCGGTGGACATTGATCATGATAATTACAATATGAACCTCAGTTAATGATACCGATTTACTAACTAGGAGATAGGTTTCTACGGGAAAGAGACGCTACCGAGATCGCTCTGTACTGTTTTAAAAAAGTGGTTCTATTTAAAAGATTACAGTAACTTGAAAGTAGGATTTGGATATTTCGTCTCTGTAAATATTGAGTAAATTGCAAAATTTTAACTGTATATTCCATCTGATCTCATTGATCCATAGTTTACATGGAATTACATTAATTTAGAAAATTATGATATTTAGCTCTCTGATTATGTCAATTCTGAATCATGCAACGTTTTACAACTCTTTGCAATACACAAAGCTGATATTTCAGCTTCAGTATTCAAATAATTTTACCGTTCCGAACTTATCAGAAAATGTATAGATCTGTTTAACAGAGAAAGAACTTGTGTAATATAATACGTTTGAATAATGCTATACAAGTTATGCGAAATAATGTCTTTATCATAGCTAACATGTTGTTATGTAACCATAACAGCTTTACTTACATACTGTCAGTGTGATTGGAGAACTAGTCAGGCTCAGCGGGGGACTAGAGACGTCATACTGTGATTTAAGCCCTCTACATGTGTAGTTACCGGTGTCTTCAACCACGGTATTACGTATGGTAAGTGATGGGTCCCAATAGCTTGATCCAGAGTATTTGGAGTTCCCTTGTTGGCTGTAGCTGTAGACTTGTTGTCCTCCTTTGTTCCAATATACCTTAGTAAGGACAAGCCGTTGGTGAAATCGTACACTCAAGTGTGACGCTGGTTCCTATTGGCACGGTGTAGGACGTCTTTCTGACAATAACTGTTATTAAAACAAGTATGAATTGTTATTCTGAGGAATTGGGGATAAAAGAAACAGTATCTTTGATTGAAAATACCTTTCCTTCTCCAATCAACTAAAGGAGGTTGTCTATACATGGTAAAATCACACTCGACCAGACCAGACCAGACCACCAGCCGATGTAAGGTAGCTAGCTTATCTCAGGAACTGCTGATGGGATCCTCACCAAACTTTGTTTCCGGGTTGCAAATGGCAGCGGAGGTATTTATGTCTTAGAGACATTTTCTAGTTAAGTTTTCAATATAATTTTTATTTTACTAATAATTTTTGCTAAACATGTAATTATTTGCTAATATTTTCCACTGACAAATATCTAACTGGAACATTTCTGAATGAAAGATACCGAAGAATTAAGGATATTTTGATTTCTACTTTTATTTACATGTAACTCTACACGTACGTGTACACACGGGAATGCCACCAAACTTTGCCGTTTCAACACATATAAATATAATAAGCAATATGTATATACGGTAAATGCCAGAGGATGCGCTTGGCGTGAATCAAGAAAAACTTCCTTGATTTAGTTTTTCACCTCTAACGTTAATGGATCCTATCTGGTGGTAAATCAAATGACGTGGCCCTGTTGAATACATGGAAATTAACTTGAGTACACATCTTATATAGATTTGTTGAATGTGTGAGTGAGTATGCGTGTCTTGTAGACATGTGGATATGTCTGTATAAGCTCGAGTAACTGCTTACAGAATTATTTGTAATACTGTGCATGACAGGCAGTTATCATTCTACTCTCTGAATGTTTGTGTAATACTAACTATTGGATAGGACTGATATAGGCTTGCTTGTTATATATATACACATTGACTTTGATTGCCAGAAATAGAAGAATACAGCGCAAAAAGACAGTTCTTATGTTTTATTGATGCGAATCATGCATTTGATGGAATTACCGGTCCCCTTTTCAACGTCATACACGTATACATGGAGTTGTGTAAATTGGGAGTTCCTGAGCAACTTCCTCACTATTGCATTCGGAACATAAATTCTTTAAGTTATCACCGACACTTTTTTTCTCTATACGTTAATGACATTGTTGTTGAAATAAGTATAAAAGGGGCATAAACTAGCAATACTACTATATGCGGATGTCATTGCATTAATTGCTGGCAAAACAAGAATACTTATGTAGGATGTGGTAAACTCCTGGTGCCGGAAATGGTGGATGTATATAAATACTGAAAATAACTCTCAAAGATCGAATTATGTACTATGTATTCAATATTGAATATGACTAGAAATACACCATGCAAAGTATTACTAAAGTAGCGAGACGGGCGATATCACTGAAAGGTAATCCTAGAAATAGATATAAATGTCCGTTTGGTGTATTTGATATTCTATATCGCACTCTCGAGTAACCTTTACTCAACTACGGGGCCGGAATAAGGGGAATATCGAGATGGACTTAAGTAAATATCATAGAGAATAGGAGTCTAACTCATTTCTTGGATCGTCAAAAAACTCGGATACAGCAATCCGATTTGATATGGGATTGTTATCAGTACAACGAATCATACACACATTATTGAATTCATACATATTTGTCTCCGACTACAGAACGCGACAGAATAATGCATAACTACAAACATTTAAAACGCTTCTGACCCTATCGCAAACTCATCGAGGAAGAAAAAAATATCGAACATTTTGGTTTAACTGATAAAGTGAACAGTCAACGCTCTATAAAAATAATCTTCTTGATATTAAGCGAATGTTTGAGCAACGTGACCAGATTGACTAGAGAAATTATCTTTTTAATGATAGGAAAATGAAAATAAGTTTCGTACCTACCGGTAATAACAAGATACAATTGATACAATTTACTATGAAACATTAGTCGTAGAAACGGGCAGATATGCAAGGCAAATACCTCTTCAAGAATCAAAATGTACATATTGTACAAATTGTGTGTTGAGGATGAAGCTAACTTTGATGTATTATTCATTTATCCAAACGCGATATTATGGTAAACATATTTGCATCTGTATATTCATGATATTGAAAACACACATGTATATGGAATTCAAACATGTATCGTATAACGTCTTTTTCTGGTGTGACATCTCATTTTGTCGATAACTACGAAGTAAAACCTTTATTAAGTAAGGGTAATATCAGTATCCACGTTACATGTCGGTTTAGAGACAACATACATGTACGTATATACATGTAATCTTTGTAGGAAATTGTTTAGATACTGGCTCTATTGAGAAGTTAGGTATAACATGATAAAGTGTTGTAAGTCTTTGTACACGAGTTCCATCTTACCTTCTATAACATGTAGGTATATCCACGGGCCATATCCATATTCGCGTCCCTTTTTACCGCGACAGTTATAATACCCAGAGTCTGATGTTGTTGTATCGTGTATAGTCAGTGATGGATCTGTAATAGAAGATCCGGAATACGTGTCGTTAGGTCCGCTGTCACTATCGTACAACGTTCTTCCACTCTTTCTCCAGTACACTGTATCCAGACCTTCAGCAGAGGAGATTGAGCAGTGTAAGGTGACGTCATTTCCAGCTTGTATATCATATCTCCCTTGGCTCGCTGTCACATCAATACCTGCCATATCAACAAAATCAAATTTTAAATCAGAACTGAATTAAAATAAAATTAATCATGCACTCCTAACACATTTCTACTGAACCATTGTTCTGACTGTATGACGCTTTGATTTAAATCATCAATAGTTTTCACGGTACATGTAGATGTAACATTGTCGATATATATCCAGTCAATTTTCAATGATTTAAATATCGTATGTTGTAAATTTTCTCGTATCCTAACAGACTAGTATTAAGTTGAAGTGATGAATTTCTTTTTCAGTAAATTTCAATGTATTTAAATATTCAATCCAAATATATGTAGTTTCCTTGAATGAATAGTTTTGAAGTTATTTAATGTTTCTCTGGCGTGTAAGTATATCTAATGTAATAACAGAGTGAAAATGTACTTCGTGAAATCAATAATATTTAGTGACCATGATTTCATGACGTCATCAATGTGATGTTGATATCCACATCAATGGGAATATTTGACCATTGCCTTAGAGGTATTGTTAACAAGGTGAAAGTAGGGACAAATACAACTCTTTAAAATGTGTTTATAAGATCTTCAGAGTTAATAAATAAACTATTTTCCTACAATTAAGATACATCCTGATAAATATTCCATTCGCCTGTCCTGTTTTAGCCATGTTCTATATAACCACTGGATACTATGCGACTTATACTTTATGTGTACTTACGTGCAGTGACAAAGCCGGACAATGTCAGACAACTAAACACAATGGAGACAAACATCATGATCTTGGGTACGTATTAAGTCCAATATGTGGATAAAAGAAAGTGTTCTTTATCCTCGGATTTCGCCATAGATATAAACTTCCTAGATAAAACATTTAACCTCCTTATGTAACATTAACTATAGGATGAGGACACTGTTCGTAAAAATGAGGAAGTAACATCATGTGAAGTTTTTTTTACATCTGAAGGATGTCGTTTATA
>NW_022981473.1:0-8599 GCF_902652985.1 Pecten maximus
AAAATTTTTAAAAAATTTTAATGTTTTTGGCGCTTATTAATAGCTTGGTCCCCGGGCGATTTTTTATTTTTGGGTTACAAAGTTGACAGGAAAAAACTTGTTTAATTAAATACCCTTTGGGAGTGAAAACTCGTTACCATAACCCTGCCTTGAATGATTTAAAAATGTTTGATTGATTTTTTTAATGCTTTCGCTTCTCAAAAATATATTTGATAACTCTAGCGATGCATTGCTAGTGATTATAATTAATTTTTTTTTTTTCCTCACCCCAATTTTTTTTTTCGTTTTTAATGTTAGAAGTATTTTTTTTAAAGGTAAGGGGAAGGTTTATGTTTTTGGGTTAAGGCTAAGGAAGGTTTGGTTTTGGGGTAAGGGCTGGTTTAGTGTAAGGTTTTTATTTGAGGTTAAAAGGGTAAGGGTTTAAGGGTTTTAGTGTAAGGGTTTTTGTTTGTGGTAAACCTAAGGTTAAAGGGTTTAAAGGTTTTGGGTAAATTTGATTTTAGGTTCAGGCAAAGGGTTTGGTTTTAGGGTAAGGTTTAGGTTTTTAGTTAATTTTTTTATTTGAGGTTAAGGCTAAATTTTGGTTTTGGGGGAAGACAATGTTTGAGTGAGGTTTAGGGGTTAAAGGGTTTGGCTAAGGGGTTTGGGGTTTGGGTTTGGGTTAGGGTTAGGGTTAGGGTTTGGGTTTGGGTTAGGGTTAGGGTTTGGGTTAGGGTGGGGTTAGGGTGGGTTAGGTTAGGGGTTAGGGTTAGGGTTAGGGTTAGGGTTAGGGGGGGTTAGGAGGGGGTTTGGTTTGGGGTTGGGGGGGGTTGGGTTGGGTTGGGTTGGGTTTGGGTGTTGGGTTGGGTTGGGTTGGTTGGGTTGGGTTGGGTTGGGTTGGGTTGGGTTGGGTTGGGTTGGGTTGGGTTGGGTTGGGTTGGGTTGGTTGGGTTGGTTGGGTTGGGTTGGGTTTGGTTGGGTTGGGTTGGGTTGGTTGGGTTGGGTTGGGTTGGGTTGGGGTTGGGTTGGGGTTGGGTTAGGGTTTGGGGGGGGTTGGGGTGGGTTGGTTGGGTTGGGGGGTAAGTCGCTGTCAATTTTTCATCTATATTTAGATCTTTAATATCTCCTTGTGGAGACCAACGGTGATATAATGTTTCAAATTTTTTTTTTTTGGCGCTTATTAAACAGCTTTGGGCCCGGGCTTTTTTTTTTTGGAGTAAAAAAACGTTGCTTAGGAACCACTTGTTTAATTAAAATACCTTGGTGGTGAAATCTGTACCTAACCATGCCGTTGAATTTATTTAAACAATTTGATTGATTTAAATCTTTCGACTTTCAAGAATATTTTATAACTAGTGATGCCTTTTCTAGTGATTATAATTATTGTTTTTTTTTTCCCCTTCTCCCTTAATTTTTCGTTATTTTAAAATTTTTATAGTGATTTTTGGTTTAAAGGGTAAGGGTGGTTTTATGTTTGAGGTAAGGCTAAGGCTAAGGTTTAGGTTTGAGGGCCCAAGGCTAGGTTCAGTGTAAGGGTTTAAAATTTGAGGTTAAGGGTAAAGGGTTTAAAGGGTTTTAGGTAAGGTTTATGTTTGAGGTAAGCCTAAGGGTTAGGTTTAAGGTTTGGGAAAAGGGTTTTGATTTGATTCAGGCTAAGGTTAGGTTTGAGGCAAAGGTTTTGGTTTCGTGTAATGTTTTTTTTTGATGTTAAGGGAAAATTTTGGTTTGAGGGTAAGACTAATGTTTGAGTGAAGGGTTTGGGTTAAAGGGTTTAAAGGGAAGGGTTGGGTTGGGTTAGGGTTGGGTTGGGGTTGGGTTTGGGTTTGGGGTTGGGTTGGGGTTTGGGTTTAGGGTTGGGTTAGGGTTTAGGGGTTTAGGGTTAGGGTTGGTACGCAGTGATCAGTTGATCATCTATATTTAATCTTGAAAATGACGTCACTTGTGTAGACCAATCGGTGATATAATGATTTCAATTTTAGTTTTTGGCGCTATTAATCAGCTTTGGTCCCCGGTCTATTTTATTTATTTGGATGTACAAAACGTGCAACGTTGACTTAGGAAACCACCTTGTTTAATACTGCATACCTTCGTTGAGTGAAAGTCCCTCGTTACCAATAACCATCCGTTGAATCTGATTTAACAATGTTTGATTGAGTTTTCAAAATGCTTTTCGACTTCTCAAAATATATTTGATAACTCTAGCTGATGACACTTGTTAGTGATTATAATTATAGATTGTTTGTTTTCCTCATTCTTCTCTCCGTTAATTCTTTCGTTATTAATGATTTGATAGTGATTTTTGGTTAGGCTAAAGGGAAGGTTTATGTTTAGTTACGGGCAAGGCTAAGGTTTAGGTTTGAGGCTAAAGCTTAGGTTTCAGTGTGGTTCTATTTGAGGTTAAGCTAAAGTTAAGGTTTGAGTGTAAGGTTTATGTTTGATGGTAAGCCTAAGTTAGTTAAGTTTGAGTGTAAGGTTTAGATTTGGGGTTCAGGCTAAGGTTGGTTTGAGGTGCTAAGGTTTTAGGTTGCAGTGTAATGTTTTTATTTTGAGGTTAAGGCTAAGATTTAGGTTTGAGGGTAAGACTAATGTTTGAGTGTAAGGTTTAGGGTTAAGGTTAAGGCTAAGGTTTAGGGTAGGGTTAGGGTTAGGGTTAGGGTTAGGGTTAGGGTTTTGGGTTAGGGTTCGGGTTAGGTTAGGGTTTAGGTTAGGGGATAAGTACGCAGTTGATCAAGTTGATCATACTATATTTAGATCTTGAATAATGACGTCACTTGTGGAGACCATCGGTGATATAATGATTTCAATTGTAGTTTTGGCGCTTATTAATTACAGCTTGGTCCCCGGTCGATGTTTTTTATTTGGGATGTAACAACGTTGACTTAGGAACCACTTGGTTTAATTAATGCATACCTTCTGTGAGTGAAAGTCTTCTTTACATAACCATGCCGTTGAATTGATTAACAATGTTTGATTGAGTTTCCAAATGCTTTCCCTTCTCAGCATTATTTGTACCTCTGCTGATGCACTTGTCTGTGATTATAATTATATTGTTTGTTTTCCTCATTCATCCGTTAATTCTTTCTTATTTAATGATTATGATAGTGATTTTTTGGTTAAGGCTAAGGGTAAGGTTATGTTTGAGGTTAAGGCTAAGGCTAAGGTTTAGGTTGAGGCTAGGTCTAGTTTCAGTGTAAGGTTATATTTGAGGTTAAGGCTAAGGTTAAGGTTTGGAGTGTAAGGTTTATGTTTGATGGTAAGCTAGGTTTAGGTTAAGGTTGAGTGTAAGGTTTCAGATTTGCGGTTTCAGGCTAAGTTGGTTTGAGGCTAGGTTTAGGTTTCAGTGTAATGTTTTAATTTGAGGTTAGCTTAAGATTTAGGTTTGAGGGTAAGACTAATGTTTGAGTGTAAGGGTTAGGGTTAGGGTTAGGGTTCTAGGTTAGGTTTTAGGGTTAGGGTTAGGGTTTAGGGGTTTAGGGTTAGGGTTTAGGGTTAGGGGTTAGGTTAGGGTTAGGGTTAGGGTTTAGGGTTAGGGTTAGGGTTAGGGTTAGGGTTAGGGTTAGGGTTAGGGTTAGGGTTAGGGTTAGGGTTAGGGTTAGGGTTAGGGTTAGGGTTAGGGTTTAGGGTTAGGGTTAGGGTTAGGGTTAGGGTTAGGGTTAGGGTTAGGGTTAGGGTTAGGGTTAGGGTTAGGGTTAGGGTTAGGGTTAGGGTTAGGGTTAGGGTTAGGGTTAGGGTTAGGGTTAGGGTTAGGGTTAGGGTTAGGGTTAGGGTTAGGGTTAGGGTTAGGGTTAGGGTTAGGTTAGGGTTAGGGTTAGGGTTAGGGTTAGGGTTAGGGTTAGGGTTAGGGTTAGGGTTCGGGTTAGGGTTAGGGTTAGGGTTAGGGTTAGGGTTAGGGTTAGGGTTAGGGTTAGGGTTAGGGTTAGGGTTAGGGTTAGGGTTAGGGTTAGGGTTAGGGTTCGGGTTAGGGTTAGGGTTAGGGTTAGGGTTAGGGGATGAGTAATAAGCAGTGATCAATTTGATCATCTTTATTTGATCTGGAATAGTGAGTACACTTGGTTAGACGAAATCGGTGATCTATATTGATAACTCTATCTGATGAACTTGTCTGGTGAATACAATTTATGTTGTTTGTTTCCTCATACTCCGTTATTACTTTTCATTCTTAATAGTATTATGATAGTGATTTTTGTCGTGTATTGCATAATACAGAATTTGGTTTGGTCATGTTCCTGTTTGTGATGTAACAATGGCCGAACTAAGTAACTTTAAAATCTTCAGTAGCAATCATCGCTTCCTAGGTTTGCTCAATAGATTTTGTTCTGACCCTAAAAATAGTCTCAATACTAAAAGTTATTGCAATTAAACTTTCATTTCAATTCATCTAGCCTTACCCTCAAACATAAACATTACACTCAACCTAACCTCAGCCTTATCCCTAATATGAACATTACACTCAAACCTTAACCTTAACCTTAGCCTTACCTCAAACATAAACCTTAGCCTTAACCTCAACCCTAAACCTTACACTCAAACCTAACCCTAACCTTAACCTCAAATATGAACATTACACTCAAACCTTAGCATTACCCTCAAACCTAAATCTTAGCCTTAACCTCAAACCTAAACCTTACACTCAAACTTCAGCCTTACCCTCAAACCTAAACCTTAGGGTTAGGCTTAGGGGATATGTATGGTTAGGGTTAGGGTTAGGGTTAGGGTTAGGGGATAAGTACGCAGTGATAAGGTTTATTTATCTATATTTAAAATCTTGAAAGGGACGTCCCCCTTGTGGGGAACCCCAAACGGTTTATATAAAGATTTCAAAATTGATTTTGGCGCTTTAAAACAGCTTGGTCCCCGGGCGATGTTTTTATTTGGAGGGACAACGTTTTTACTTAGGAAAAAACCCCCTTTTTTAATTAAAGCCTACCTTCGGGGGAGTGAAATTTTCGTTACCCCTAACCATGGGCCCTTTTAATTGAATTTTAAAAATATTGATTTTAGTTTTTCCCAAAAGCTTTCACTTCTCAAGGGGAAAAAATTTTAGAACCCAGTGATGCACTTTTCTAGTGATTTTAAAATTTTTTGTTTTTTCCCCATTCTCCCTTTTAAATTTTTTTCGTTATTTAAGAAAATTTTAATGATTTTTGGTTTTGGCTAAGGGGGAAGGTTTATGTTTGAGGTTAATTAAGGCAAGCTAAGGGGTTTTGGTTTGAGGCTAATGTCTAGGGTTTTAATGTAAAAGGGTTAAAAATTTTTAGGTTAAAGGGTAAGGTTTAAAAATTTTAGTGTAAGGTTTATGTTTTTATGGGAAGCCTAAAGGGTTTAAAGGGTTTTTAAAGTTTTTAGTGTAAGGGTTTTGATTTGAAAGGGTTAGGTAAGGTTAGGTTTTAGGTAAGGTTTTGGTTTTTAGGTAAAGTTTTTTTTTTTGGGAAGGGGAAGATTTAGGTTTTTTGGGGAAGACTAAGTTTGAGTGTAAAGGGTTTTGGGTTAAGGGTTAAAAGGGTTTAAAGGTTTTGGTTTGGGGGTATGGTTTAGGGTTTTAGTGTAATTTAGGTTAAGGTTTAAAGGGTAATGTTGAGGTTTGATTGTAAAGGGTTTTGAATTTGAGGTTAAAGGGAAATGTTTAGGTTTGGGGTAAGGGGTTATTGGGGGGTTTTGGGGTAAGGTTTGGGTTTTTAGTGTATGGGTTGGGGTTTGGGGTTAGGGTTGGGGTTTGGGATAAGGGGGTTTGGGGGGTTGGGTTAGGGTTGGGTTAAGGGGTTTGGGGGTAAGTACGCAGTGATCTGTTGGGTCATCTAATTTTGATCTTTAATAGTGGGCCGTCCCCCTTTTGGGGACCAATCGGTGATAAATGAAAATTTTAATTGGGGGTTTTGGCGCTTTTTAATCCGCTTGGTCCCGGGGCGAAAGGGTTTTTTTTTGGAGAAAAAAGTTGACTTAGGAAACCCCTTGTTTTTTAATGCATCCTTTGGTGATTTAAAGGGGCTCGTTACCATACAAAGCCGTTAAAAAGATTTAAAAATGTTTGATTTAGTTTTTTAAATGCTTTCGCTTCTCAAGAATTTTATTTTATAAAATCTACTGATGAAATTGTCTAGGGGTTATAATTATATTGTTTTTTTTCCTTTATTCTCCGGGTTTTAAATTTTTTCGTTATTTAATGTTATGATGTGATTTTTTTGGTTTTGGCTAGGGTAAGGTTTAAGGTTTTAGGTTAAAAAGGTAAAAGGGTAAGGTTTAGGGTTTTAGGCTAAGGGCAGGGTTTTAGTGTAAGGTTAAAAATTTTAGGGGGTTTAAAGGAAAAGGTTTTAAGGGTTTTAGTGTAAGGGTTTTTGTTTGATGGTAAACCTAAGGTTTGGGTTGGGTTGGGTTTTGGGTTTGGGTTTGGGTTTGGGTTGGGGTTTTTGGGTTAGGGTTAGGGTTAGGGTTAGGGTTAGGGTTAGGGTTTTGGGTTAGGGGTTTGGGGAATTAGTTTTGGAAGGGTTTTTCAAGGGGGTTTAAAATCCAAAATTTTGTTTGGAAAATGGTCCTTTGTGGAGGGACAATTGGGGATATAGTTTCCCTTGTGGTTTTTTGGGGCGAAATTTAAACAGGGTTGGCCCGGTCGATGTTTTTATTTTTGGGTGTACCAAAAGTTTACTTAGGAAAACCCCTTTTTTTAATTAATGCATTAAACCCTTTGGGAGTGAAAGTTTCGTTACCATAACCATGCCGTTGGGTTTAATTAACAATATTATTGGAAATTTTCAAATTCTTTTGCCCTTTTCAAGAATAATTTGATAACCCCCAGTGTGAAATTGTCTGGGGATTATAATTTTGTTTTTTTCCTCATTCTCCGTTAATTCTTCTTTTTTTTTTATTATGATAGTGGGGTTTTTTGGTTTTAAAGGGTAAGGGTAAAGGGTTTTTGTTTGAGGTTAAGGGGTAAGGCTTAAAGGGTTAAAGGTTTTAGGCTTTAAAGGGCTAGGTTTTAGTGTAAAGGTTTAAAATTTGAGGTAAGGCTAAGGTTAAAATTTGAGTGTAAAAGGGTTTTTTTTGGAAAGGGAAGCCCAAGGGTTTAAAGGGTTTAAAATTTGAGTGTAAGGGTTTTGATTTGAGGTCGGCTAAGGGTTTGGTTTTTGGGGTAAAGGGTAGGTTTTAGTGTAATGTTTTTATTTTAGGTTAAGGCTAAGATTTTGGTTTTGAGGGTAAGACTAATGTTTGAGTGTAAGGTTTAGGGTTAAGGTTAAGGCTAAGGTTTAGGTTTGGGTGTATGGTTTAGGTTTGAGTGTAAGGTTTAGGGTTAAGGTTAAGGCTAATGTTGAGGTTTGATTGTAAGGTTTAGATTTGAGGTTAAGGCAAATTTTAGTTTGAGTTAAAGGTTTTATATGAGGTTACGGCTAAGGTTTAGGTTGTGTTAGGTTAGGGTTAGGTTAGGGTTAGGGTTAGGGGTGGTTAGGGTTAGGGTTAGGTTAGGTTAGTACGCAGTGATCAAGTTGATCATCTATATTTAGATCTTGAATAGTGACGTCACTTGTGGAGACCAATCGGTGATATAATGATTTCAATTGTAGTTTGGCGCTTATTAATCAGCTTGGTCCCGGTCGATGTTTTTATTTGGATGTACAACGTTGACTTAGGAAACCACTTGTTTAATTAATGCATACCTTCGGTGAGTGAAAGTCTCGTTACCATAACCATGCCGTTGAATTGATTTAACAATGTTTGATTGAGTTTTCAAATTGCTTTCGACTTCTCAAGAATATATTTGATAACTCTAGCTGATGCACTTGTCTAGTGATTATAATTATATTGTTTGTTTCCTCATTCTCCGTTAATTCTTTCGTTATTTAATGATTATGATAGTGATTTTGGTTAAGGCTAAGGGTAAGGTTTATGTTTGAGGTTAAGGCTAAGGCTAAGGTTTAGGTTTGAGGCTAAGGTCTAGGTTTCAGTGTAAGGTTAATATTTGAGGTTAAGGCTAGGTTAAGGTTTGAGTAGTTAGGTTAGGTTAGGGTTAGGGTTAGGGTTAGGGTAGGGTTAGGTAGGTTAGGGTTAGGGTTAGGGTAGGTTAGGGTTAGGGTTAGGTTAGGTTAGGGTTAGGTTAGGTTAAGGTTAGGTTAGGGTTAGGTTAGGGTTAGGGTTAGGGGATAAGTACGCAGTGATCAAGTTGATCATCTATATTTAGATCTTGAATATGACGTCACTTGTGAGACCAATCGGTGATATAATGATTTCAATTGTAGTTTTGGCGCTTATTAATCAGCTTGGTCCCGGTCGATGTTTTTATTTGGATGTACAACGTTGACTTAGGAACCACTTGTTTAATTAATGCATACCTTCGGTGAGTGAAAGTCTCGTTACCATAACCATGCCGTTGATTGATTTAACAATTTTGATTGAGTTTTCAAATGCTTTCGACTTCTCAAGAATAATTTGATAACTCTAGCTGATGCACTTGTCTAGTGATTATAATTATATTGTTTGTTTCCTCATTTCTCCGTTAATTCTTTCGTTATTTAATAGATTATGGAAGTGATTTTTTTTTGGTTAGGCTAAGGGTTAGTTTAAAGTTTGAGGTTAAGGGGCTAAAGAAGGTCTTAGTGTTAGAAGTAATTGTTTAGGTTTCAGTGTAAGTTAG
>NW_022981474.1:0-8558 GCF_902652985.1 Pecten maximus
TTCTTTTTGTGTCACATGATTTGTTGGGTTAAAGGGTGTCATCTCATTAAGTTTTCAAATTATTACTTTTAATTAAAACACAAGATTATTAGTAAACCTATTTTTTTCCCCTTTTTACCGATGAAAATAACATTAAAATAGTTTATACTAATTACTGAATGTTTGATTTCTGCAAACAGGTATTCAAGATCTTAACGATTTTCCGCCTTTGGTCTTGTTCTAGATTCCCTTTGCAAGTATAGCAAAATATTAGTCAAAGACAACTTGAAATTTGCCACACATGAAAACGTTTTTTCTGGCTGACTCAGAAATTCATCTTGATGGATCGATCACTTTCGTGTCAATGTTTTAGTAAGATGTTAAAGTAGTCAATACCTGTACCAGAAATAATGAGCCTTAATTCTTCCGCAGTATTCGCAATATATGATTACTTTAATGACTGTATGTAATATGGGAATTAGTTTTAATAGGGAATCTTTTCAAATTGGACGTCTAGTTTGGGGTTAAATCTAAAAAAAAAAAATGTACAATGTACCTATATTATTAAAGTTAATAGCAAATTCGGTGGGTAAGTAAAATTAAGCCCTTGATATTCCCTAAAGCCGCTGCTTACACTGCCTTGCCTATATCCTGAATAAATCCACGCTTAAAGTGTATGAACGTAAGTTCGGGGTTTTCGTTTTGCCTCAGTTGGTTCTTTTTTCCCTTATTAATTAGTTCTATTATTTTTTTTTTTTTTTTTTTTTTTTTTTTTGGGGGGGGGGGGGGAAAAAAAAAAAAACCCAAAACTATTTTTTTTTTAAAAGAAAAGTCCCTTTTAAAATTAAACGTTTTTTTACAGTTTAAATTAACAAGAAACCTAAAATTTCTTTTTGTTTTCCCGGGGGAAGCTTTAAAAAAATTTAAAACCCCGGGCCGGTTTTTGCGGGGGTCCGACCCAAAAATTTTTCCAGATTTGGTCCTTTTTATCGTCCATTTGTTTTTTTGAAATGAAACACACCTTTTTCAAAAAAAGCCTCTGTTTTCCCAAAATTCATGGTAAAAAAGGGCCCCCTTAACAAAAAATAAATAAACTAAAAAAATATTCATAAAGAGACCCTTTTTTTTGGGAAAAATCTAAAAAAAGGGGCAATCGATTTTATTTTTTGGAAAAAAAAAAAAAAAATACCCTTTAAAAACCTTTTTTATCTTTTATCATTTCTTTACAAGACCCAAAACAATTTTTCACATTTTCCCCCCAGGGGTGGAAAAAAGGCGGGTCCCGGTTTTAAACAAAACCCCAAAAAAAAGACTTATAGTCAAAATTTAAAAAAGTAACAAAAATTTTTTTCAGTTAAATGGTAATGGTTTAATTTTTTTTATAAAAAAAAAAAAAAAAAAAAAAAAAAAAAAAACAAAAAAAAAAAAAAAAAAAAAAAAAAAAAAAAAATATTTTGTATTTGGGAAAATTAAATGATTTTGATTTTTAAATTAGAAAAATACTAGCTTTTACCAAAAAAATTTATTTTTTTAAAATGTAAAAACAAACCTAAAATTTGTTTTTTTGTCCCCTTTCGCTACATCTCCTTAAAAATTTCCCCAAACCCGGGAAACCCCCTTTAAAAAGTTTACTGTTTTAAAGGAACCCAAAAAACCTCCCTTTCCCACCCTTGACAATCAAGTAACCCCTCCATCAGGGGGGGTCTGGGGATTTTTTAAATGTGCCCTTTTACTTACGCGGGGGCGGACCCCAAAATTGAGACACGGGGAATTAAACACCAAAACCCAAAGAATACGTTCCCCTATACAGTAAGAAACTCAAAAGCGGGGGGGCAAAAAAAAATTTTTACCCTTTTTCAGGGGGGTGTTTTTCCCGGGTTTTATTTAAGGGTCTGACCCCGGTTTTCACCGTAAAACTAGGGGGGTACAACAAACCCACAGGTGGGTTTTAAAAGCGTTTTTTTAATTCCAAAAAAAACATGTTAAAAAGGTTTGTTTTTTAAAAAAGGGAAAAATAACACGTTGGTTTTTGTAACCCCCGATTTTCTTAAAATTTGGAACAATTTTCCCCCGGTTTTTTACCGGGGGGTTCAAAAAGGGGGTTTAAAAGGGAAAAACGTGGGCCTTTTTACCCAGAAGTCTTGAAATAGGATACAATATCAGGGGATTTCCCGGTAATTTTTTCAGGTAAAGGGGTTTAAAACGTGTTTTGGGACCCAAATACTGATAGGGAAAACAATATCTAGGTTTAACCGGTTTTTGTTAAGGGGAAGAAAACACGTGTTCCCTTTCCCCGATAATAAAGGTACAAAATCTAGGTTAACCCGGGCCTTGGGTCAGGGGAAAAATTAAAAGGGGTTGGGGGGGGCCCAAAATTTTCCCAGGTACTAGAAAAGGGGGGGACAATATCCAGGTTTTTTTTTTACCGGTCTTTTGGGCAGGTGGGGTTTTAAAAACGGTCAAATACCCAGGAAAAGATTTGGGGTAAAATAACTAGGATAAATAGGGGAGTTAAAAGGAAAATACTAATTAAAGGATTAAAATTTTCCGGGGTTTTCTTTTTTTTTTTGGGAACCCTGTCCATTTTTGGTTTCCCCCGAATACTTTGATGGGGGTTAAACCCTTTTTAAATTTAACCCGGTTTTGTTAGGTTAAAAAAAGATAAACGGGGGGTTTGGGGAGTTCCCAGATACTAGAAAGGGAAAAATATTAAAGGGGTTTTTTAACCGGTCTGGGTTTAGGTAAGTAATAAGTGGGCGTACCCCGAAAAATAGAAGGGGGTAAAAAATATCTAGGATATCGGGTTTTTTCCCGCTAAAATAAAATAACCGGGGGGGCAGTTCCCCCGTTAATTGATTTGGAAAAACCCAAAATTTTAGGTTTTTAAACGGTCCTGTTTTTGGGGGAAGTTTTTCAAATTGCCCCTTTTTCCCCAGATAAATAAGGGTAGGGTAAAAATATCCCAGGTATACGTTTTGCCCGGGGAATAAGGGGTATTCCCCTCGTTTGGTATTAAGTAAAGTTAAAGGTTCCGGTTTTTTAGGTAAAATAAGGGTACCCAAAATTTAGGTAAATTAATTTAAAGGGTTTAACCCCCGTTTTTGGGGGCCCTTTTTCAGTACCCAAGGGTAATAGATAGGGTACAAATCTAGGTATTTTTTTTAATTTAAGTTTTTTTAGTTTTTTTTAACCCGGTCTGTTAGGTTAAAAAATAGTATAGGGGTTTTGTTTAAATTTAATTTAAAACGGGGTTTTTGTAACCCAAATACAATAGGGGATCCCAAAACCCAGGTTTTATAAACCCGGCCGTTTTTATTTTTAAAAGTAACCGTGTCGTTAAACCAAGTTAAATAGATATTATTTCAATATCTAGGTATAACCCGGGCCCCTGTTTTTTTCAGGGTTAAAAAAAGGGGGAAAAAAAAAAAAAAGAAAAAAAAGAAAAGGATAAAAAATTTTAGGTAAAAAAGAAATTTTCCCCGATTTTTCCAAAATTTTTGGGGGTTTTTTTTTCCCTTCCCTTTTTTTCTCCATAAACCTTTTTTAATTAAAAGGAATTTTTTTGGGAAAAAAGATACGAACCCTTTTGTACAAAAAAAACGTTTTTTACGATTTTTACCCCCTTCCTTTTGGGTTTCAAATTTACGTTTTTTTTTTTGAATTTTTTCGGTTTTTTTTTTTAATTTTTTTTTACCAAAAAAATGGTCCCCTCTTATTAGCAAAAATCTGGGAAAAAAAAAAAAAGGTTGCCCCCCCAAAAAACAAAAACAAAACTTGTTTTTTTTGGTTTTTTTTTTAGTAGGGCCCCAAAAAATGGTTTTTTTTTCAAAAGCTTTTTAAATTTTTTGTGGGGGGGGGAACAAAAGGAAAAAACAAAAAAAAAAAATGTTTTTTTTATGAAAAAAATAAAGGAATTTTTATTATCTACAGACCCCCTTCTCTAAAATTATTTTTTTTTTTATTTTTAAAACCCAGCGGTTTTAAAATTTTAAAAATTTTTTTTTCATTTTATGTAAGGGTATAATAAACTCACCCATTAAATTTTTTTGAAAAAAAAAAAATTTTTAAAATTAAAAATTTTTTATTCCCAAAAAAAAAAAAACAAACAAAAAAAATTCGTTTTTTTTAATTTTTTTTTTTTTTTTTTTAAAACTTTTTTTGAATTAATTTTATTCGTTCATTTTACAGTTTTTTTTCAAATAAATTGAAGGAAAAATTTTTAAAATTTTTTTAATTATTTTAAAATGGGGTTTTTAAAAAAACCCAATTTTTTTTTTTTTTTCACATAGAATATGAAACACTATATAAAAAGTGGTACCTTCTTTTTTCTTTTCTATTTAAAACTACTGGTTTTAGATAATTTAGCAAAAAGGAAAAATTTTTTTTACTTTTTTATCGATGTATATAAAAATTTTTTTATCCCAAAAAGTATATGCCCAAAAAAAAAAAAAAAAACCCCAAAGGTATAAAAAAAAATAAAATTTAAGAATAAAAAATTTTTGGCAAAAAAAAAAGGGGAAAATTTAAAAAAAAAGTTTGGTTTCCCCCAAAAATAAAAGCGCAAAGGGGTGCCCACCTATCTTACTATAACCAAATTTTTTGGAAAAAATTTTTTTTAAATTTTGGAATTAATTAAAAGGGGGGGGGTAAAGGGGGAAAATAGTAAAAATTGGGAAAAAAACCATTAAAAATTTTAAAATGTATTTTAAGGTTTTTTATTTTTAATTTGGTTTTTTAAAAAAAAGGGCCCCCTTCCCAAAACAATTTTTTTTTTTCTCCAGTAGATTAAAACATTTTTATTGATTTAAAAACTAATATTAAAAAAAGGCCAAAAAAGAAAAATTTTCCAAATTAATTTGTAGATGGGAAAAATTTTGACAAAGTTTTTTAAATGCCCACAATTGTGATGTTCCCTTTTGGAAATAAATTTTTTATAAAAATTTAAGTGGGAAAAAAAAAGTTTTGGGGGGCGTTTCCCATTAAATTTTTTTGAATGTTTTATTAATTTAAAAAAGTTTTTTTTTTTCTTGTTTTGTTTGTTTTTTTTCACCGATTTGTTGGGGGAAAAAGAAATTTTTCCCCTTTTTCATTTTAAATTTTTAAAACATTAAGGGGGAAACATTTTATATACAAAAAAATAAAATAAATTTGGGAAAAACCATTTTTTTTTTTCTTTTTTTTGGTTTTAAAAAACATTAAAAAAAATTTTAAATAACACTGATTTTTTTTAAGACTACAAACATTTTTCAATTTTTTTTTTAAACGGGTTTTTTTTTTTCTTTTTGTTCCCCCTTTTTCTAGAAAAAATTTTAACCAAAAAAGTAAATCCCCCAAAAACAACATGGGGGAATTTTGGGCCCAAAACAGGAACCCTCAAAATTTTTGGCTTTTCTCATCAACCATGGGGGAAAAGGGGGGTTTGACACTTTTTTGATTTTTTTCATAAAGAACGCTTTAAATAAAATGTATTCTTTGTAACTGAACCATTAACTAGCCCTCGTAAGCAGGTCCTTTCAAATTTTACCAGAAAGCCCTTCACCGCTATAGTTGGGGTTGGAAACACATTCAATTGTTTGTATAAGCTTCTTTATTTGGAAAAAAAGGTTAACTAACCGTTTACTAAAATCACTAAAATTTCTGTAAGACTCGTGTGAAAATCATAGAGTTGGATGAAAAAAAACTGACCCCTTTCATTTTATCACTCCCAAATCACATAGATAAAGATACTGCACATTAGTGTAAAAATAGAGCGGAGATCAAAAAAAACAATCGATATAGCAAAAAAAGCTAACAAACAAAACAGTCTGTTAATGATTAATCTACTTGTTACACTATAATCTATAAAAAACCCAAAAAACTTATACTGTTTTTTTGGATAAACATTTTGAATGCACTATTTTACTCGATATTTCATGATGTTTTATCAACATGTTTTTTCTCCTAGGATTTTGAATTGCTCATCTTTTTATAATTTCAGCCCCGAATCACCCAGAAAGTCACGAAAGAACAAACAAATTTCTCTTTTACCTTGACGATCACGTCACCTCATCGGATCTGGGGATTTTTAAATGTGATTTTACTGCGGGGCGGAAAAGGGAAAGACACGGAGCCCCCCCAAAACAATTTTTACGTCATATACCAAAAATCCACAGGGACACGATATCCCTTTCAGTGGTGTCCGTGTATCGGGTTGATGGGTACACTGTCTAAGGTTTAAACTTTCACGGGTGAGTAACCGGTATCAAAAAAAGGTTATGGGGTCTTTTAGGAAGGGAAACGTGTAGTCCCCAAAATATTAGAAGGATAAAATTTAAAAGGTTAAACGTTTGTACCTGTAAACAGTGTCTGTACCAGTCTAATAGGATACAATTTTGGTATCCGGCCTGTCCCAAACACGTGTCAGTACCCAAATTATATAGGATAAATATTAGTTCCCGGTTGTCCCCTGTAACACGTGTCTGTCCCAGATACTAGATGGAAAAAATCTGGGTACCCCGGTCTGTCCGTAAAAAGGTCAGTCCCCAGATCAAAAGGGTACAAATCAGGTATACCGGTCTGTACCTGAAACACGTGTAGTCCCCAATACAAATAGGATCAATATAACAGTGGGGTATCCCGGTTGTTCAGGAAAGTAACGTTGTCAGTACCCGTATAGATAGGAACTTCTGGGGATCCGTTTGTTAGGAAAGAAACAGGTAACCCCAGAACAGATAGGTTTCAAACTAGGTATCCCGGCTGTACCGGGAACACTGTCTGTACCAATACTAGAGGATAAAATATTAGGTATCCCGGTCTGTTCAGGTAAGAAAACAGTGTCAGTTCCAATACTAGATAGGATAAAATTCACTATACCGGTCTTTTCGGGAAGAAAACGTGTGTCAGTCCCCAGATATAGATAGGATACAAATTCGGGAAACCGGTTGGTCAGGTAAGTAAAGGTTCAGTATCCAGATACTAGATGGATAAAATACTACTATACCGGTCTTTTCAGGAAGAAAACGGGTCGTACCCAGATCTAATAGGATAAAATATCTAGGTAACCTGTTGTCAGGAAAGAAACGTGTCGACCCAGTAAAAGAAGGAAAAATACCGGATATCCGAATAAGGTATTTTTACATCATGAAATTCCATCTATGTTACTATTTTCCTTCCCCATTGGATTATGAATGTGAAAACAATCGAACCACTTGTAAAAAGAACGTTAAAAATCTATCATTTTTGTTTGAAATTTACGTTTTATTTTGCCTGGTATAAGTTTGTTTGTTGTTTTTTTTTTGGGGGAAGGGTTTTGTTTTTTTTTTTCTTTTTTTGTTTTTTTTTTTTTATCAGCGGGTTAATTCGTAGGAAACAGGAAACAAATTGTTTATATCAAAAATTATGGGATTGTATCTACGGCTTTCTTACATATTTTTGCCCAAACCTTCAGAAAGTTTTTTTTTTCATTTATGAAAGAGACGTAACTCAAATCTTTTATAAAATTTTTTTAAAAATTGGGGGGTTTTAACCCCAAAAAAACAAAAAAAAACATTCGGAAAAATTTTTTTGTTTTTTTTTGTTCATATACCGTGTTTTCAGTAGTGAACTAAAACACTTTTTGGGTTTTTTTTAAAATCTTTATCAGTTACATTTTCGTTTTAAGTACATTAAACTTGTTGAATTAAGGTTTTACCCAGCTTATTTACACAAGATAATGAATCACATATCTAAAAGGGGTTGCTTTTAGTTCTATCTATTTTTCCCACGGTAAAAAGCAGCAGGATTTTTTTTATATAAGTTATCGATATATATGTCCAAGTTTTTTTGTGACAAGGGGGAATAAGAATAAACAAAGCAAAGTGTACAGCGGAATAAAAAGGAAAGGGGGCAAAGACATAAATAAAAAAGTGTACACACCATTTACTATAAAATAGTTTTAAATTTTTTACGGGTGTGGAAACTTATCAACAAAGCCCCCTTTTAAAACTGGATTTTGTTTTATTTTTGGTAGATGTGTCCTTTGAGTCAATTATCTAAAGAAAAAAACTAGACAGTAGATGCCCTTAGATTGTAAGTAAGGGTTTTCCCCTCTGTGGTAGGAAAATCGCTTTGAAATCAAAAATATAAAAATTTTTTACATACAAAATCCCCAAATTTACAAAAAAACCCAATTTAAATTTGGTGCCGTAGGTCTCCAATTTATGTTTTCGTTTTTCTTTTTCTGGCTATTCTGGACGACCCCCATGATTCTGAAATTCAGTTTGGTTTTTGGGGGGCCGGGTGGGGGAGTGGTTAAGGTGTCCCCACAATTATCAACCCCCAACCTGGGTTTCGAGTTTGGAAAAAACGTTGGGGGGTTTGCCGGTCTGACCGTTGGGTGGTTTTTTCCGGGGACCCGGGTTTCCTCTCCCAAAACCTTGCAGTCCTTAATGCCCCTTTTGTTAATAGGACTTAAACAAATAAAAAAAACCAAATTTAAACCATTGAGAAGGGAAATCTCATAATTTTGTCTTTTTGAAAAAGTGTCGTAATTATGCAAAGGTCTTGTCCGAAAAAAAAAAAAAGTTTTGATAAAAAGGGTTTCGGCAATTTTTAAAAAAAAA
>NW_022981475.1:0-8552 GCF_902652985.1 Pecten maximus
TGATATCTGTTTGGAATTATCATCGGATATAACATATTTCGTCGCAAACCTACAAATTACTTCCTTCAGGCATCAGCATGGATGCTTTAATAAGTGGAACTAAAGTGAGGTAAACAAGCTTATGTTCTCCTTTCTTCGTGATAGATATCTAATGAGTGAAGTCAAACGCGAAGTTTTTGAAGAAACTAATAGCGCAATCTGTAGTTACAAGTATGTTAGATCGTTTCTAAAAGGTTTAACTCAACTAGCACAATGGACAAAATATTAAATTACTCTATTGTAACCATCAATAATAAAGTGGTAAATGATATCCATTGAAGGGATTGAAATAAATGTTGAAGTCACGTTTGTCAAAAGTTTAGTTGAGCGTTCGCCCCTGTGAGGAAGGTTTTGGGTTCTGTCCCCTGGCCGAGACATACCAGAGTCTTTAAAATGGTAGTTGCTGCTCCTGCTTAGCGCTCAGCAAATTAGGAGTGGGACGACTGGTTCGCCCGTTGTCAGTATAATGTGACCGGGTGGGGTGTGCTGCTGGGTGTCTTCGGCAGTATTCTTTAGTGAGGTAGCACTCTAAATCGGCAAAAGATCCGGCCTATCACAAGGAGACTTAACACAAACATACCGCAGCTTCCCAAAACACACATACGCACTCACCACACGCATGCAGGTCGCACGCACGGGAGGCCGTCCTTAAATGACCTTAGCTGTTAATAGGACGTTAAACAAAATAAACCAAACCAAACCAAACCACGTTTGTCATTTTAACTGATATAACGTGTTCCTCGCATCGGAGTCTTAAGCAGCGTTACGGGGACAGTTTTATCAAATGTATCCGTCCTCTGTTCTCCTGTTACATGCGCAGATGATGCAGTCTGGGTTGTGACAATAACACACCATTTTATTACTGAACACCTTTGTGCTGAAGCGATACCTGGAGAAAAGTTAGTTTTCAGATAATAAGAAGCTGACGAGTAAACGCCAATGTATCAATGTACTTCACTCTATCGCAATGTCAATGTACGTTACAAATGCTGTGGCCAATGGAGTCATGATCCTAAAACAAGCATTGCTATTGCCGACAAATAAACATAGGAGTTTTTTTTAAGTTTCACTATCAATGTGTGTTAAAGGACCATTACGTCATCTGCTTCAAATAGCCTAAACTGGCAGAAAATAGATTCACAGGTCGTAGTCTAAAATAAAACAAAAAATCATCAGTGACTGCATGAAAATACACAGATTTTGATCTGGACGCCAGTAGAAGGATCAGAATGTTGATCCCTGTCGTACACCCATGTACTTGCTAAGTTCAGTATGGCAGAGCATTTACTGAGTTAGTTAGCTACAGAAATTAATGTCTCTATCAAGAATCTAAATCTCGTGGGGAACATTGTTATTTTTCTTTTTAAAAATTATTTAACTAATTTCCGGTACAATCACAGGAAGATCATTTCAGGAAATTGAAAATGAATCAATCCCAGAATAAACATTCGTTAAAATGAACGCACTTTTAAAAAACGGATGTTTTCAATGATAATTTGTCTCGATGAATCACATGTCCATAGAGAGTTCATTGATAAAACAAGCCGTTTTGTCAAAGGTAAGCACATGGAAATATCTCTCTCGGAGGCGACTAGATGTTTCTAAATCGAGCTGTAATAGTAATTTTTGCAGAGAGTCGAAAGATTCAAAATGAAAGTTAACATTTCAAAGCAAAACCAATTCACCTTGGTAATCTCCAGAGTCCAATCAAGGCTGATAGAGAGTGCTCGGGAAGGTTTCGATGTAATTCAATTTCTCATCTATTTTAGAATTTTAGAATAATAACGACAGCATAATCTGACCCCAAAGCCTTATAAAATTTTTAACGCAGTCCTCTTCTCGGAGAATATTTTTTATCTTAAATTCGTTCAATGAATATGAATATTTTGTTACAAACGTGGGAACCCAGTCGTTAACAATCTGATTATTATTATGTTGGGTTTTTTTTTGTGAAATATTAAATTAATTTTTGTGTCGACTTATTTTCAACTGATTTGAATATCATTTTAGTATAATAATTAGTTATTGCATTTAAGTAACGATCAGCCGAAGCAGTTAAATATCACAAATCACGAAAACAAATACGCTGATAGCAATTACTTTGGAATGGAACATTTTTTGGGGATTTGGGATAGAAAGACGATTTTTCTACACTTCAGATTTCTATTGTCCATATCCTCCTGTTTTCGTTAAATGTGTCTGCAGCATCTTTGTGACTATGATACAGTTATGTGATCGCACAACGTTCCACGATGTGCGATGTACGCACCTACGATGTGCGCACGATGTCTGCACGATGTACATCGATCGCCTATTGAATTGATACAACTACTCATGTTCCCTGCTTTTAAGCAAGAGAATAAATGAAACTGGAATTCCAACTCTAAAGAAGAGATAGCCTGTGGCCATAAATAATGAAGAGAGTAACACAGAGACTATTGGAGAATTACACGGGAAATACGACCAGGTGTAAGGGAAGGTTAAGCGCTTTCTGTTTCGACAACATAGGTAAAGGTCAAGGTTACATGTATGTCAAGTTCTTAAATGATTCGCAAATCTATAGGCAAAAGTGAGCGAAGCTGCTTCAACGAGAAGAATAAGGTGTTGGTGAATGTGTATATTGCGAGCACTTTTAACATTTTCACAGGTTTATGATTGATATTTACGACTGATACACATTTAATTGTTTTTGCGTTTTGTTTTTGTATGTAAGCATGTTTTCATAGGTCATTTCATTATGAGACCATCAGCGTCGAGGTGTCATCCAAGTCAACCACGCAATAAAAGGCCGTATGGCATCATCGGTGTTCATGAACCACTCAATACGATGTGTTTAAAACTACAGCCAAGCGTCCGTAAAAACCTCACCACGTCAATATTAAATAAAACCACTGACGAAGCGTATATTCATTATTCACTTTTTAATGTCGACACAAGAATAATATGGGCTGCCCACATGATCAGATACATGTGTACCGCTATTCAATTGATTAATCTCTCCTGTTTGTTACTGGATATTTTATAGTGAAAATCGCGATGCGTGTCCAGTATACGTACGACCTGCCGAATACCGAATATAACAATAAAAACAAAATAAACACAACACGAGGGTGGATCATGGCGCCATTTTATTTATGTGAATATGACGCTAGGCGGTCAGCTTCAAATCGTGCATTGGAATGCTTTACATCAATCGAACAAATGATCAGGGTTGTCTGCAATGTTCTACGAATAGTTTATTGGCTGTACACAAGGACTAAAACAGTGCGTTTTATTTCTGCGAGTTTTCTTTTCTATAAATAGTTACTTTTATATTGAGAGTCATGCAAATATGATTTTTTTTTCATGGTGAAATATAAGATGTCACAGTAAAAATACATTGTTTCTATACTTTTTACAAATCTGAACCAAATATTTCAGTGAAAATAAAGTCCATGCCACAATCTGCTATTTATTCCCTATTCAGTTAGAAAACATTAAAAAAAGCGTGAACGATATTTCCTGACAGTGATTAGATATAACACACAGACCTTCATTTTTGAGTCAAGGTTTTTTTTGTTAATATTTACATTTTGTATCTTAGGTGTCCGTCCACAAACGGCTTCAAACGGTGGATTTAGACTTAAAATGAACAACCACAAATTGCTTCATATTATAACAGCTGTGTTGCCGATGGCATTATTACGCGCACCTATCTGTTGTAGAAATCATAGTTTATTGATCCTACAATATTTACATTAAATTATGAAGTATAACCCGCACTGTATTTATTTACTTAATGTTAATTTTCTTCGAAACTTGTGTACCATATATGCGGAGATATATTATATTAATACAAGGGCAAACAAATTGGCATTTTTAAAATGACATCAGTAGAGATTAGGGAAAATCTAATAAATAGAACTTTCCCTTTTTCTTGATAAATGAAAATTATGTTTCACTTCGCTCTCGCGAAAAATATCAAACTCCCCTACCAACTCGTTGAAATAGAACATTTATTCATCAAATAATAAAGACTAAACTATATTTTAGAATGTCTGCTGTAAATAGATATCACTGGAGATATTGGCAGCTGTGGAAGATTAATCTGTGGTATTTACTTTAAAAAGGGGAAAATATCATATAGCGTTGTGTTTTACATAAAAGCCATTGGCAACAATGAAGATCAACAAATCGAATATGTAATTCTAGTTAAAAAACGACAAAACAAGTGCAAAATACGAACGAAAATTACAGATCGGCCTGGGGACCGTGATAGAGAACTGGAGACAAAGTCCAGGTGTTCAGGAAGAGCAATTTATAAAGAACTACAGCTGTTGTAGTTTTATTTTGGCAGTTTCGAAATGAATTTGCTTTTTTGGAGCATGATTGGAGAAAATAAGTGAAATGCTAAGTGTATACGAGCGATGGACACCGCACGACTTTTCACAAACATGATCCCTCCAGATAAATGGTGGTAAATAGCAACATATATTATTAACTTCACCAATAAAGCGATACAAATCTCATTTTACACAAACCGTCCAAATCAGTATATGTATAAACAAAGAATTAGCAATGCTACGAGCTTAGATTTGGCTCTTTATTAAAACATAAAACGTACAATCTGTTTTGATACCAGTATAAAAAAACTTATTCTTCATCGCCGTTACATTTGCTGTTTAAGTAGTACATGGTAAGATAGAGAAATAAAGAAAATCGAAGTAATTCACCAGTTCTAAAACTTATTATCAGATTGCAGTTTCGCCGTAAAAATCGAAATTTTTCATTAATTGCCTCTGAATAATTCTGAGCATCAAATATAAAGAAAAGGTGCCAGATACGCAGATTTATCACACAAAACCTTTTATCAATTGTAGCATTCGTAGATTCCTCAGGTCAGCCTCGTCACGACAGCCTAACTCTTTATTGAGAATGGTGAGCTGAAATCCAGAGATGGCCCTGAATATCTGTCGTAAAGTTCAACAGGATACCCATATACTTTAACAGTTTATAGAAGGATGCCCTTAACCGAGGACAAGGTCGAACGATTACTATCAGGGTTATTGAAATGCTATAATATACATCTGGTCCGTGGGTGCGAATCATATATGCATAGGTAGTATGTTGTCTTCCCTGAATTCAAGCTTAGTGAGATTATTTGTCTGACGCGTGAATTATTCAGCATGAAAGACGTCATCAGGATATTTATAGCTTACTTGGTACAATTCCCTGCAGTGTTGAATCTTTATTGAATGTTATTTCGTTCTTGAACCCGACCCCCTGAAATGTTTACTCTAAACTAGTGTTTGTTACATGTTGCTATGTTATATTGTCCATGCTCGATTGTTTTCTGTGTTTTTTCTCTCCATTATAATTCACTACACACTACCAATCTTCACACCAGTGTCATTCTATACAAAACATGGCATTTTTATTCCGTTCCTTTAATGGAGAGATTGATTAAAAGGTTTATGGTCAATATAATGGTATTATACATAACTATTCTACTCCGTGTTACTAGTGAGAAGGTGTGTTGTCAATATAATGGTATTATACAGAACTATTCTATTCCGTGTTACTGGTGAGAAGGTGTGTTGTCAATATTATGGTATTATACAGAACTATTCTATTCTATGTTACTGGTGAGAAGGTGTGTTGTCAATATTATGGTATTATACAGAACTATTCTATTCCGTGTTACTGGTGAGAAGGTGTGTTGTCAATATAATGGTATTATACAGAACTATTCTATTATGTGTAACTGGTGGGAAGGTATATTGTCAATATAATGGTATTATACAGAACTATTTAATTCCGTGTTACTGGTGAGAAGGTGTGTTGTCAATATAATGGTATTATACAGAACTATTCTATTCTGTGTTACTGGTGAGTACATGTAGGTGTGTTGTCAATATAATGGTATTATACAGAACTATTCTATTCCGTGTTACTGGTGAGAAGGTGTAATGTCAATATAATGGTATAATACAGAACTATTATATTCCGTGTTACTGGTGAGAAGATGTAATGTCAATATAATGGTATTATACAGAACTATTCTATTCCGTGTTACTAGTGAGAAGGTGTGTTGTCAATATAATGGTATTATACAGAACTATTCTATTCCGTGTTACTTGTGAGGTTTATGGTCAATATAATGGTATTATACAGAACTATTCTACTCCGTGTTACTAGTGAGAAGGTGTGTTGTCAATATAATGGTATTATACAGAACTATTCTATTCTGTGTTACTAGTGAGAAGGTGTGTTGTCAATATTATGGTATTATACATAACTATTCTATTCCGTGTTACTAGTGAGAAGGTGTGTTGTCAATATAATGGTATTATACAGAACTATTCTATTCCATGTTACTGGTGAGAAGGTGTGTTGTCAATATAATGGTATTATACAGAACTATTCTATTCTGTGTTACTGGTGAGGTTTGTTGTCAATATTATGGTATTATACATAACTATTCTATTCCGTGTTACTGGTGAGAAGGTGTGTTGTCAACATAATGGTATTATACAGAACTATTCTATTCCGTGTTACTGGTGAGGTTTATGGTCAATATAATGGTATTATACATAACTATTCTACTCCGTGTTACTAGTGAGAAGGTGTGTTGTCAATATAATGGTATTATGCAGAACTATTCTATTCCGTGTTACTGGTGAGGCTGATGGGCAATATAATGGTATTATACCTAACTATTCTACTCCGTGTTACTGGTGAGGTGTGTTGTCAATATAATGGTATCATACAGAACTATTCTATTCCGTGTTACTGGTGAGAAGGTGTGTTGTCAATATTATGGTATTATACAGAACTACTCTATTCTGTGTTACTGGTGAGAAGGTGTGTTGTCAATATTATGGTATTATACAGAACTACTCTATTCTGTGTTACTAGTGAGAAGGTGTGTTGTCAATATAATGATATTATACAGAACTAGTCTATTCCGTGTTACTGGTGAGAAGGTGTGTTGTCAATAAAATGGTATTATACAGAACTGTTTAATTCCGTGTTACTGGTGAGAAGGTGTGTTGTCAATATAATGGTATTATACATAACTATTCTATTCCATGTTACTGGTGAGAAGGTGTGTTGTCAATTTAATGGTATTATACAGAACTATTCTATTCTGTGTTACTGGTGAGAAGGTGTGTTGTCAATATTATGGTATTATACAGAACTATTCTATTCTGTGTTACTGGTGAGAAGGTGTGTTGTCAATATAATGGTATTATACAGAACTATTCTATTCCTTGTTACTGGTGAAATGTGTTGTCAATATAATGGTATTATACAGAACTATTCGACTCTGTGTTACTGGTGAGGTTTATGGTCAATATAATGGTATTATACAGAACTATTCTATTCCGTGTTACTGGTGAGGTTTATGGTCAATATAATGGTATTATACAGAACTATTCTATTCTGTGTTACTGGTGAGGTTTGTTGTCAATATAATGGTATTATACAGAACTATTCTATTCTGTGTTACTGGTGAGGTTTGTTGTCAATATAATGGTATTATACATAACTATTCTATTCCGTGTTACTGGTGAGGTGTGTTGTCAATAAAATGGTATTATACAGAACTATTATATTCTGTGTTACTGGTGGGAAGGTGTGTTGTCAATATAATGGTATTATACAGAACTATTCTATTCTATGTTATTGGTGAGAAGGTTTATTGTCAATATAATGATATTATACAGAACTTTTCAATGTATTCCTCGTTGTTTTGAGGTTGACTTCGAGTTATATTAACAGTGTCGATATTCTTCATGGTTTTGAGGTTGACTTTAAGTTACATTAACAGTGTCCATATTCTTCGTTGTTTTGGGGTTGACTTTGAGTTAAATTAACAGTGTCGATATTCTTCGTTGTTTTGAGGTTGACTTCAAGTGAGATTGACGGTGTCGATATTCTTCGTTGTTTCGGGGTTGATTTCGAGTTACATTGACAGTGTCGATATTTTTTGTGGTTTTGAGGTTGACTTTGAGTTAAATTGACAGTGTAGATAATCTTTGTTTGTTTTGAACTAACTTCGAGTTAGATTGACATCGTCAATATTCTTCGTTGTTTTGGGGTTGACTTTGAGTTAAATTAACAGTGTCGATACTCTTCGTTGTTTTGGGTTGACTTCGAGTTAGATTGACGGTGTCGATACTCTTCGTTGTTTTGAGGTTGACTTTGAGTTAAATTGACAGTGTTGATAATCTTTGTTGTTTTGAGCTGACTTCGAGTTAGATTGACAGTGTCAATATTCTTCGTTGTTTTGGGGTTGACTTTGAGTTAAATTAACAGTGTTGATATTCTTAGTTGTTTTTGGGTTGACTTCGAGCGAGATTGACAGTGTCGATATTCTTCGTTGTTTTGGGGTTGACTTTGAGTTAAATTAACAGTGTTGATATTCTTAGTTGTTTTTGGGTTGACTTCGAGCGGGATTGACAGTGTCGATATTCTTCTTTTTTGGGGGGGGGGGGGGGGGGACTTCGAGTTAGACTGACAGTGTCGGT